>NC_077228.1:505964266-505969266 GCF_027887165.1 Monodelphis domestica
TGGTAGACTATTTCTCCCAAGATTCGATTCCAGCTTAAAGATATGGTAACGGCATCCATGTCAATCTCATCAGGAAGTAAAGTAAGTCAGGAGGGTCTGTTAGAATAATGAAGTCTCAGCTGAAGAGAAGAGGCATTAGTCAATGAGTCATGCCCCATCTCTGGTACTCACTTGTAAGACCATAGACAAATTATTTTACAGATGAAGTCTCTGATGCTGTGGGAGGATGAGTGATTTATCTAAGGTCACTTCATTTAGTGTTGGAGGAGGGATTGAATCCAGATCCTTTGACTCATATCATTTTCTCTGTTCGTTATGCAGGAATCCTTTGGATCATTTTCAGGACAGAAATATGTAGGTTATTTCCAGATGTAAGGAAATGTGGATGTTGGGGGGGGGGTGGAGGGGTAGAATGGGGTATCCCTCATATCCTGTGAGATTTAAGGGGAAAAAAAGAGCTTCTCTGATAATCTGAGACTGTAAAGACTCAGAAAACCAGAGACAGGCCCAAACTTGGAAATGACACAGAGAACATACATGAGAGTGGGGGCATGGTGAGAGGGCACAGGACAGTGGGCATCTTCATGCCTTGACTTTCTTGACCTGAAAGTCCAACCTTGAGCCTGGAAGCCTCAGTGTCTCCCATTGCCCTGTGTGTCCATTTTCCTCTGGTCTTTCATTGGTTTTCAGGTTGTTCTGTCTCTTTGTCACCTTTTTCTGAAAAGCCCTGAACTATTTTTCCAATTCCCCTCCTATATCCTGGGTGGCACACTTTCAGACTTAACTCTTTAGGCAGCAGGAATCTGTCCCTTTGGCACTACTGAATACTTTATGACTTGTTTTACTGCAGAACTTGCCTTTCCGTGCCTCAGTCTATGGAGGACTCCACGCAGGCAAATTCCTACTTGTGCTTGGCTCCATTCTGCCTACTGCTGACAGGTAACCCATAGGCAGAGGACAGCCCCATTGGCCAGAGTTCACAGGGACCCAAGCCCCTCACTAGCCCTAATCAAAAGGGCACTCACTACAGGGTTGGTTCTCCAGCAAAGAGGGAGAGACATTCTCCAGTCATCCTGAACAATTCAGCAAGAACAATTCAACAAATACTAAATACCAACTAAGCCCAAGGCAGCAGGACCTTGGAATCAGGAAGACCAGGGTTCAAGTCCTTCTCTTGATGCATACTAGCTATGTGACCTTGGGCAAACTGATGAACTGTTCACTTCCCCAGACATCTCTTTAGGACAAAGAAGCTGCTGATCTCCACTTGTAAGGGGATGACTTTTTTTTTAAACCCTTATTTTCTGCCTTAGTATCAATTCTAAGATAGGAGAGTGACAAGGGCTACGCAATCAGGGTTAAATGGCTTGACCAGGATCACAAAGCTAGGAAGTGTCTAAGGTCAGATTTGAACCCAGAACCCAGGAACCCAGGACTGGCACTCTATCCGTTGTGCTACCCAGCTGTTCTATTGAGGGACAACATTTTTACTGTTTCTGTCCTTCAGTTTTGAAATCAACCTGAGGAGTGGGAATGACATTGCCTTCCACCTGAATCCACGGTTTCACGAGAATACCATCGTCCGAAACAGCCATATCAACTACTTGTGGGGACCTGAGGAGCGTGCTCTGTCCAGTGTTATGCCCTTTATCAAAGGCCAGACCTTCATGGTAAGGCACGAGGAGGGGGAGAAGACTAGGGTGTGACAGGGGAGGCAGGTGAATCCAGAACTTCAGTGTTTATCTACTCAGAACAGACAAGTCACCCACGTCTCAATCTCTCTTCGTCTGAACCCTCACTAGAGGGTGGTCTGAATGGCTCGTCTCCTTGTTTTCCAGGTGTTGATTACCTGCGAAGCCCAAGGTTTCAAGGTGACTGTCAATGGGCAGTACCTGTTCAGTTACAGCCACCGAGTAAAGAACCTGTCATCGATCAACCAGCTGGAGGTGGCGGGGGGACATCCAGCTGACTCATGTCCAGGTCTAAAGGAGGGTCTTTGTCCCCATCTGTTCCAGCCTGAATCTGCCCCTGTTCTCCCCCTCCCCAAGTCTCTACTCAACCAAGCTTGCACCCATGCACCCTTTGGTCAGGAGACCTTGCCCTGGCATCATCATCCCCAATGGATGTTCAACAAGGAGTTGTGGTGAGCTGCTCTCCTTGCTATAGAGGAAGGTGGGCCAGGGACATAGCTTTATTTCCCCGCCCCTCCCTCCCCCCAATGCCTGGTAAAGGTCTGGTACAAAGTATGTGCTTAATAAACCCTTGGTTGGTTGATTGAAGTTCGCTTCCATTCTGGCAGAGTGGAAGTTCTTTGAGGGCAAACATGCTTTCATTTCTCTTTGTATCCCCAATGACGAGCACAGCACTCATTGATGGTTATAGGTTGCTGGATAGTTCCTTCCTCAAAGTAGATTAATGCATATAACCTGCTTTTTCAAACTTTCAAGATTTGTTGGGGGTTTTTAAACCCTTACCTTCTCTCCTAGTAACAACTTTAAGAAAGAAGGGCAAGGGCTAGGCAAATGGGGTTTAGTGACTTGCCCAGGGTCACACAGATAGGAAGTATCTGAGGCCAAATTTGAACCCAAGTTCTTCTGACACCCCACCTGATGCTCTAACCCCTGAACTTACAAGCTGCCCCCTTTTCAGCATGATTATTTAAAATCAGTTATTATTGGGGAGATCAAGACCCATCAACCCACCTCCAAGAAACCACCACACAGACCTTTAGCTCTTTCCCTAAGTGCAAAGTCCTTTATTGGTAAAGCTATAATCAAATGGAATCCAAGTTGACTCCTAAAGAAAGTGCATAGTTTAAAGCCCAGGCTATTTCAGGTGTTGATTACCTCCTTCCTTAGTGTGGGTGTCATAACAGAAAAGAAATCCCACTTTTACAAAAGTAATAGAAGACATCGTCATTGAGAAATAAAGCCCATTTCCAAACCATACCCCAAAGTGAAACTTGAAGCTTTCTCTATCCCACCCTTCCCCCTCCTTCCTCATTATGTCTCAGATTTCCATTCTACAGATAATTTGTCTTCCTTCTCTCTTCTGTTTCCATATGTAGCAGCTACTTTGGCTTGGTAGAAAGAACACCAGACCTGACATCAGCAGGCTTGGGTTCCTATCCTGGTTCCATCTGTGTTCTCCCTTTAACTCTCAAAATCCTCCTCTTTAAAATGAAGGAGTTGCATTAGGTTCCTTCATGCTCTAAATAGACGACTCCATGGTTCTAAGTGACCCATGTCTTGGGAAGGGGATCTCTGTCATAAGTGAACCAATGCTGGTGTCCAGCACGAGCTGTCGGTCCACTTAGTGCCTCCATATTTGTATGTCACTTTCAAGAGGTCTGACTAGCCACAAAGATCACAACTACTGGGGGCTCAGAGTTAAGTGACTTACTTTTCCTAGAGTCCCCAAAGTAGGAAGTACCACAGGTGGGATTTGAACCCAAGGCTTACAGTCTCTAAGTTCAGCATTTTGTCCCCTATACCTTTCTTCTTTCTCTATCTATGTCTAAGGGACAGGGATAGAGAATGAATCTATGATTTCATTGATAGAACATTTGGTGAGTAAACTCCCTCTACCAATGCAGTCTGTCACCTTCTCTACTTAGCCATAGAGAATTGTTCAGAGCAGCAAGGTGCTAAATAACCTGTCCAGTATGGATCAGAATTCATTTTTTTTAAACCTTTACCTTCTGTCCTAGAATCAATATTATGTATTGGTTCTAAGGCAGAAAAGCAGTAAAGGGCTAGGCAGTGGGGGGTTAAGTGACTTGCCCAGGGTCACACAGCTAGGAAGTGAATGAGTCCAGATTAGAATATAGGACCTCTTATCTCTGGGCCTGACTCTTGACCCACTGAGCCACCTACCTGCCCCCCAGAATTCACTTACAGACCATTCTGGATAAGCCCAAGAGTCTCTTGAGAACCTATTTTCTCCCAGTTTGGGATGGAGGGTTTAAATAAAGACAATATAAATAACTGTACACACTAATTAGCCTGCCCTCAGTCCCTCGTAGCATGGCCCTTGGCAAGCCTAAAGATTACAGTACAATACATCCGTTGTAAACAGAATACCATGTGTTGGCCGTAGCCATAATTACAGAAGAAGCTTGACTTGCTTTCTTGTATTCCTGACCCGTGTGGCCACTTAGTCCAGAAAGACCTAAATATGCCAGCCAGTCTGTGCCCAAAGGTACAGCTGGGTCCTTTCGGGATGATTACAGCCAACTTTCCATTATCCGAGGCTAGGGGAGGGGGTGAGCAGCGGACCCAGTTTGGTGGGAAGAGGTGACATCAGGTCCCAGCAGAGCCATCTCTCCTCTCCACTGCCCACCCTTGCTGGCAGGCAGGGTGGGAAGAGGAGATGGAGCATGAGACAACCTCAGCTTGCTTCCTTGGCAAAGGTCATCGCGAGCGGGGGTGGCAGATGTCAGCGGTGGGGAGAAAGAGTGGGAGGAGGTTGACTCTTGTTCCCCTCTTTGGCTGCAGAAAATGAAGAAGTGGCTACATCCCTTGGCGACAGTCTAGCTGAGTCCTCCCGCTTTAGGGACCTTGGTCTCCTCTGGTTTGGATGTTCCTGGGTTCGTTTTCACCTCGTAGGGAAAGACAGCCCCAAAGATGTCTTCATGGTATCGCTTCTGGCTCTGAGAGAGACAGACAGATAGACAGATAGACACAGAGACACAGACAGAGAGGGAGGGGTAGAGGGGAGCAGAGGGGGGGGAGAGAAATAGAGAGAGGGAGAGGGGGAGAGACAGAGACAGAGACAGAGAGAGAGACAGAAGAGAGAGAGAGAGAAAAGAGAGAGAGAGAGGGACAGGGAGAGGGAGAGAGAAATAGAGAGGGAGAGGGAAAGGGACAGGGAGAGGGAGAGAGAAATAGAGAGAGAAGGAGAGGGAGAGAAAGAGAGAGAAAAATAGAGAGAGAGGGAGAGGGAGAGGGAGAGGGAGAGAAATAGAGAGGGACAGGGAGAGGGAGAGAGAAGAGAGATAG
>NC_077228.1:507342829-507424333 GCF_027887165.1 Monodelphis domestica
ACCTTTCCTCTCTGTTCTATTTTGATTCCTCTTTGGGCTTGGGGGAGCCCTCCTTGCCCCCTTCCCTTAGTCCCATCTTTGGCCTACTCACACACGGATGTCCAGCATGATGCGTTTGTCTTCCTCCACGTGCAGACCCCAGATGCAGTCCTGTCCCTTGCCATAGGGCTCTGGCCAGTTGGGAGAGAGCACCACGCCAGCAGAATCTGTGATCTCCCCACTGCACACAGCTTGGAGGAGAGGAGCAGGGAGCAGGCAGGATGTCCGGCTGAGGCTTAGGCCTACTCTTCTGCTTGCCCTCTTTGGACTTCCAAAGGGGGATCAGGAAGTCCCTCTCTTGTGGCCGTCCTTTGGGTCCAACTCCACCACATGTATCTATGATCCTGCCTCCCCCTGCCCAGTTTATACCCCCCCAAACTCCTTTTCTTCCTTGCCCAGGCTGACAGCTACCCCCACCCCACTCCCCAGAGCCCAGGGTGCCCACCCATAGTTGTGTCCTCTTGGCAGTCCCTGCCTGTGGCCTTCCCTTGATTTCTGACCTCGACAGGCGGGTTCGGTCTCATTCCACTGGGGGTCGTGGGGTCAACACACTCAATGATGATGGATCCCTGTTCCAGGGTGTAGCCAGGGTCACAGCTGAACTCCACGGTGGTACCCACGGGGTAGGAGGCGGCGCTGCTGCTGAAGTTGCCGTATTTCACGAAGGGCTCATAACAGTGGCCCTGTTGAAAGGCTGCAAGCCACGGGGGCTGCCTCAGGAGAGAGGGGCTAGCTCCCTTTGCCCTTTCTGCCCTCCTGGCGTCTGGCTATACCGCCTAGAGGTATGTCCAGTGGCTTCCTTCACCAACGGTATGTCTCTTGTTATTGCTTCTACCTCTCATTCTATAGCCCAAGCCCAAGAGGCTGGGGTTAGAAGTATTCAGGATGGGGAGAGTGAAGCCCTTTGGCATACTACCTTCTGTCAGAGGAGGTCCTGAGATGGCAAAGCCATTTGGGGAGATTTCCTTCAGTCTCTCTGAGATCTGAGTTGAATCCCTCAAAACTCAGGGAAAGCCATCCCTTGGGGACTTAGAGGGTCTGGGGGTCGGGGTCTAAGTGCCTGAAGATGGGTACCCAAATCTCAAATTAGGCCTTAGAGGGTAGGATGGGTAAAACATGGAGGAAGAGAATGAGAGAGAGAAAAAAGAGAGAGGGAGAATAAAAAGGGGGAGAGAGAGAGAGGGAGATGGGGAGAAAGAAAGAGGAGGGGGAGAGAGAGGGAGAGAGAGAAAGAGGGAGGGGGAGAGAGAGGGAGAGAGAGAAAGAGACAGAGACAGAGACAGAGAGACAGAGGCAGAGAGAGAGAGAGAGAGACAGAGGCAGAGGCAGAGAGACGGAGAGATGGAGAGAGAGAGAGAGAGAGAGAGAGAGAGAAAGAAAGAGAGGGAGAGAGAGAGAAAAGGAGGGAGAGAGAGGGAGATGGGGAGAAAGAAAGAGGAGGGGGAGAGAGAGGGAGAGAAAGAGGGAGGGGGGGAGAGAGGGAGAGAAAAGGAGGGAGAGAGAGGGAGAGAAAAGAAGGGAGAGAGAGGGAGAGAAAAGGAGGGAGAGAGAGGGAGAGAAAAGGAGGGAGAGAGAGGGAGAGAGAGAGGCAGAGAGAGAAATAGGGAGGGAGAGAGGGGGGAGAGAGAGAAAGAGACAGAGACAGAGAGACAGAGGCAGAGAGAGAGAGAGACAGACAGAGGCAGAGGCAGAGACAGAGAGACGGAGAGATGGAGAGAGAGAGGGAGAGGAACCAGAGTCAATGGTAATAGAAGTTAGAACAGAAGAGAAGGCATGCAGTAGATAATCAGAGACAGGGAGAAAGAAATGGTGAATGCAGATAGTGGATGGCAGAGGCAGGAAGAGGGTGAAAGCAGAGCTGTGGGGCAGCTTGGCAGATGAAGTCTGGCTCACCTTCATAGCGCAGTGCCACGCCTGCTGCAGCCCCGCTGCTGTCTGTGGTGAGCTCCACAAAGAAATGGCGGCCAGCACTGAGCAAGCCCTCGATGGGCAGATATTCGACCTCGTAGGAGTCGTACACGGGGGGAGCGTCCACGGTATCTCCATTTCTGATGATGAGTCTGAGGACCACCCCGCCAAGCAATCAGTCATTCAACCAACTACCCAACAAGCCTGTTACTGGGGGACAAAAAGGCACCTGTCCCTATGCCCAAGATGCTTTCTTCTTCACAGTTTGGCACTCAATATTCACACAATTTAGGGCAGTATTTTAGGGCGTCACCAAGAGCTGAGAGGACTAGGGCCGAGTGGCTATTTCCTCCCCTTCCCCTGCACAGAAGGCACTGTACCCAGACTCAGACAGAGGGATTCTGGGACACAGATAGTTTCTCTCCCCAACCCTGTAGAAATAGACCTGGGAACTCCATAAGGTCTGGCACGTGAGCTGGACACACTATGGGCTCTCAGGATAGTGACCCAAACGACTTGGCTTCTTTTGAAGCCATCTCTTACACAAAGCCTTTGGTGCTCCCCCCAACCCCCAGCCCTCTCTCTGAAATCGTGTTGTATTTGCCTCTTACATGTTTGGATTTACTTAGCCGTGCAATATTGCTTCCCTTCATAGAATGTATGAAGGCTCCCAGAGGGCAGAGAGTTTCAGTTCTGTTTTAGTCTCCCCAGAGCATAGCACAGTGCCTGGCACAATGGAAGGATTTTTAAAATGCTCATAGGAAAAGCCTCAACTATGTAATTATAATGACAGAGCTTGGTCTCAGAGAAGATCTGAGAAAAAAGCCCCCCTACTTCCTCTTTGCAGAAGGCTGGAGGCCAATGTCCCTCTTACAAGGGATGGCCCGCTGGGTCATGGAAGGGATATATTCCGAAATGCAGGGGATATCAAAACAAAAGCTCAATAAAAGTAAGATTAAAACAATTTCTTGTTGAAGTGAATTGATGAGGATGGCCCTGATGGGCAGTGCATGTAGGGGTACACTAGTGGGGCCAGCTTGTTTACCTATCGTCATCCTCTGCCAAGGAAACCTTCTCAAAATGGAGATGTAAGCGCTGCCCCATGGGAGCCTCCAGCAGCCAGTGACAGGTGAGGTTGTTACTGTAGTTTCCAGGGAAGCCGGGAGACACGATTCGGCCAGTTGTGGCATTACGTATCACCCCTCCACAGGCAGCTGCCAAGAAGGGGGGGGAAGCCCAGGTTTAATCAAATAAGCCAGGATCACAACATTCTGGGATCAGAGGTCTGGAGCTGGAAGGGACCTCAGAATCCATCTAGTTTGACTCCTTTATTTTATATGTGGGGAAACTGAGGCCCCACACAGTAAGTGTTAAAGGCAGGATTTGAACCCAGGCCCTGTGACTAAAGCTAATAACTCCACAAATCCTTGCCAACTACTTCTGAAATGAAAGTAAAATTTGAACTCTTCCACCCAACTGTTTGCCCCCATTTCCTGCTACCTTCCAGGCTCCATCTTCCATGCCAGTCATGTGGTCCTCTTCCTATACTTCCTGTATCCCTCCTCTCTGTCCTCCCTACTTCCACTCAGATTTCAAGTCCTTGCCTCTTCTGCCTCAAGAATTTGAAACCGCCTGTGAATTGCTCCAGCCACCCTGGAAAGGAATTTGGAACTATGCCCTCAAAGTCACTAAACTGTGCCTACTCTTTGTTCCAGCAATACCACTGGCTCTTAGGGTGTGGGGCTGGGTAAAACATGGAGGAAGGGGGGCAGGGGGGAGAGGGAGAGGGGGGAGGGAGAGGAGAGAGAGGGGGGAGGGAGAGGGAGAGGGAGAGGGAGGGAGAGAGGGAGGGAGAGAGAGGCACAATAGTTTTTGTAATGACAGAGTTGGGCAACAAGGGGGTTCTCATTAATTGGGGAATGACTGAATAAATCATGGCATATGAATGTAATGGAATATTATTGTGCTGTAAGAAATGATGAAGAGGATGGTGTCAGAGGAAGCCGGGAGGATTTGTATGAATTGATGCAGGGTAAAGTGAGTAGAAGAACTAGGAGCACAATTTCTTCTATAACATCAACACTGTAAAAATGAGCACTTCTGAAAGACTGAAGAACTCTGATCCACTCACTGATTGTCTGTGACCTCAGAGAAGTGATGAAGGATGTTACCCACCTTACCACAGAACCACGTTTTTGGATGTGGCCAATGTGAAAATGTTTCGCTTGACTATGTTTCTATGATACAAAGGGTTCATATTCTTTTTCTTTTCCCCAGTGAGGGGCTAGGTGAGATGGGATGGAAGAAAAAAAATGCTTAAAAATGGGAAAAAACTATTAAAATAAACCAAAACAAGACATCTCCCTCCGCCTGTCTGCCAAGGTCTGTCTCTTCCCTCCAAGACAACTCCCTCAGGACTCCTGTCTTTCAGATGGACAGCAGCCCCCCTCCAGGATCCCATCATGTTTCACGCCACCAGCACTCCTCAGCACACTCTGCTGAGGCTGACTGTATATTTTGGAGTGGGGCTGGTAGAGAGGAAAAAGGTCCCCTGGTTTGGGAGCCCTGAGACCGCTTTGGGCTCCATCTATACTAGCTTTGTGATATAAAGGGGCAAGTCACTTCGGGGGGTATCCCTGGCTGCCCTGCTTCTCTACTATTTCACTTGGAGTTTTCAGCAGCCATCAGGGATTTCGTGACCACCTCTATGCTGATGACTCTCAGATCTACCTATTCTGCCTTAACTTCTCTGCTGACCTTCAGCTTCACATTGCCAATTGCCTTTCAGATATCTTGAACTAGATGTCTAGTAGATCTTTTAAACTTAATATGTACAGGGAGTCACTTGGCTCAGTGGTTTGAAAGCCAAGCCCAGAGATGGGAGGTCCTGGGTTCAAATGTGTGATTTGATACTTCCTAGTTGTGTGACTTTGGTCAAGTCAGTTAACCCTCATTGCCCAACCCTTACCCCTCTTCTGCTTTAGAACCAGTATTTAGGATTGATTCTAAGATGAAGGTAAGGGCTTTTTTTTTTTAAAGGCAAAAACAAAAACCAACCAAACAAAAACTCAATATGTATGAAAATGAGCTCAGAGGGCAGCTGGGTGGCTCAGTGGATTGAGAGTCAGGCCGAGAGATGGGAGGTCCTGGGTTCAAATGTGGTCTCAGACACTTCCCAGCTGTGTGACCCTGGGCAAGTCACTTAACGCCCATTGCCTAGTCCTTATTGATCTTCTGCCTTGGAACTAAAACATGATATTGATTCTAAGATGGAAGGTGAGGGTTAAAAAAACAACAACTAATCTCTTTCCCTTAAATCTTCTCTCTGCCTACTTTCCTTGTTACTGTCCACAACCCATCAGTCATCCTGGCCTTTCTCCCCTCCCCCTATATCCAAGCTATTGTTTGTTTTTCTTTTCTTTTTTTTTAAAACCCTTAACTTCCATCTTGGCATTAATACTGTGTATTGGTTCCAAGGCAGAAGAGTGGTCAGGGCTAGGCAATGGGGGGTCAAGTCACTTGATCAGGGTCACACAGCAAAGAAGTGTCTGAGGCCAAATTTGAACCCAAGACCTCCCATCTCCAGGCCTGGCTCTCAATCCACTGAGCCACCCAGTTGCCCCCCAAACTACTGTTAATTCTTGCTGACTTTTACCTTTGCAAAGTCTCTAGAATATGCCCCCTTCTCTCCTCTGACATTGTCACTCCTCTGGCACAGGCCCTCACCACCCGGGCTATTGCAATAACCTGCTGGTGGTTCTGCCCTCTCTTAAGTCTCTCGCCATTCCAATCCACCCTCTATTCTGATACCAAAGATATTTTCACTAAACACAAGTCTGATCCCAGCACTGCCTTACTCAGTAAACTCCAGGGGCTCCCTATTGCCTCTAGGATCAAATACAAAATGCTCAGTTTGGCATTTCAAAGCCTGTCATGGTCCAGCCCCCTCCTGCCTTTCTAGTCTTCTGACATCTTATTCCCCATTCTTTATTTTTTAAACCCTTACCTGCCCCCTTAGAATCAATACTCTTTATTGGTTCCAGGGCAGAAGAGAGGTAAGGGCTAGGCAATGGGGGTCAAGTGACTTGTCCAGGGTCACATAGCTAGGAAGTCTATGAGGCCAGGTTTGAACCCAGAACCTCAAATGAAGACCTGGCTCTCAAACCACTGAGCAACCCATCTGCCCCCTACTATGTACCCTTTGATACCACCATACTAGCCCCCGGCTGTCCCATGAAGAAGACCTTCCATCTCGTGGCTTTGGGCATTTTCTCTGGCTTCCTCCATGCCCCGAATGCTTTCCTTCCTCTGCTCTGACTATTGACCTTCCCCTGGTTTCCTTTAAGTTTGAACTAAAATCCCACTACCTATAGGAAATCTTCCCTCCTCCTTAATTCTAATGTCTTCCCTCCATTAATGATTTCTTTTTAATCCTCTATATAGCTTGCTTTTTATATATTTATTTGCATGTTGTGTTTCGCATTAGACTGTAAGCTCCTTGAGGGCAGACTGCCTTTTGCCCCTTCTTGTATGTACAGTGTTTAGCACAGTGCCTGGTACATGGTCAGCACTAAATAAATGTTTATTGATCTATTGATTATCTCTCAGAGAAATAAAAAATGCACAGGGAAACCATAAATTGCCTCCCCAATATGACAATAATCTGTCCCAGCTTTCCTGTGAGACTGTAAAATCAGGAACTAATCCATGAACCCACCAACTTGCCCATCCCTGAAAGGGCCTTCCAGCTCTTCTCGTTGGCCCTCACCACCTCCTCAAACGTGAAATGGGGCGGTTGAGAGTTCTTGCCCTGCTTCCCTCCCCACATGGTGTGAGGAGCAAATGAGATGATGTTTGTGAAACATTGATACCATCAAGCATTACATTCATGGGAACTCTGATAATGACTGAGAGGCAGCTTATAAGAGGGTCTGGGGAGCTGGTCACAGAATCAGAAAGACCTGAGTTCAAGTTTTGCCTTCGATACATTCTGGTTATGTGACCCTAGTCTTTACCACCCTAGACCAGTCCAAGAGTATAGGTGGCAAAGAAGGTGACTGATCTCCCTTGGGAGAGGCAATTGCCTTCCAAAGAGTTTCCTAGTATCAGTGAAATCCTAGGTCAGATTCAGAGTACGCACAAATTCTGATGGCACAGGTAGTGATTTGTCCAGTGTAGGGATGCAAGTGAGGGAGTGTAGACCCATCTTCACCACTAGATAAACTTGTTGGCTAAAGGTCAGGGCTGGTTTCACATTTCTACAGAGAGAGAGAGAGTAGACTAGAGGCACCCTATTTATTAGCCTCAAACCTGAGCCTGCATCCAAAAAAAGGTCCCAAAGGCCACATCCTTTGTTCTTCCTTCCTAAAGTGTAGCCACTTTCCTGACTCCTGGGCTGATATCATAGGTTAAGAGATTTGGGATGGCTCAGGGAAGGGCCTAGAGGGCAGGGATGAGGTCCCCAGCCTGAATAAGCCAAAGGCTTTGGAGCGGCACTCACCGATGCAGATGGGCTCCCGGGAATCCCAGAAGGGCCGAGTGGCATTGAGGCAAGTGATGACTCTGGCCCCTTGCAGCTGGTAGCCAGTCGTGCAGTGGAAGCGGGCTTTGCCACCAGGGTGAAGACTGGTGACAGCCACGTCCCCATAGGCTGGGTGTTGGGGAAAACTGCAGCTCAGGAGGTAAGCTGAGAGAGAAAAGGAAAAGGGTGAGTTTGGGGTCTGGGTGTGGCATTTGCCAGGGGACAGAGAGACAGATTTGGCCATTAAGTAGGTCATAGTATATTGAGACAGTGGAAGGTAGCTTAGAGGGTCTGAGCAAGTCTCTTCTATGGTAGAGAGCAATGGGGATACTTTTTGGAGCTTGATCTGGTGGAAAGATCTCGGGAGGGTGAGGGAGTGAGGAGACGAGGTCTAGGTCTGCGTCTGCTCCTAACCTGCTGTGTGGTCTGGGGCAAGTCACTTAACCTGTCTGTGTCTTTAATTTTCCATCTATCATGGGACAATATGACTTGTTTTCTCTTTCTCGAAGGGGGCTGTTGTGGGAATAAAATGAGATAATAACTTTGAAAGATAAAAAAAAAACCACCAAGGAGAAATATAAGGTATCATTGGTATAATGAATAACTATGGAGACAAAGCAAGGGAAAAAAAGGTTGGTTTTCCAGCATGGGAAAATTGAAATGAAACATTCAGAATTCCTTCAAATTAGTCTACTCAGTTGTGAGGTTTATAAATGGGTAAGTGTTGTGAATTTCTTTTAAGAACAGAATAAAGGGGTACCTGCGTGACTCAGTGGATTAAGAGCCAGGCTTAGAGACAGGAGATCCTGGGTTCAAATCTGGCCTTAGATGCTTCCTCCCTACTGTGTGACCCTGACCAAGTCATTTAACCCCCATTGTCTAGCCCCATCTCAGAGATTTTCTAGTTTCATGACTCTGACTAAGTCACTTAACCTCCATTGCCTAACCCTTACTGCTCTTCCACTTTGGAACCAATATTTGGTACTGATTCTAAGGCAGAAGGTAAGGATTTAAAAAGAACAGGCTTGAACCCTGCTAATATGGAAATAGGTTTTACAGGTCTTTACCTGTAAC
Organism: Monodelphis domestica; assembly: GCF_027887165.1. NCBI lineage: Eukaryota > Metazoa > Chordata > Mammalia > Didelphimorphia > Didelphidae > Monodelphis > Monodelphis domestica. Next base: position 507,351,372 of record NC_077228.1, read on the forward strand.
AATCAGTTGTTTGCCTTCTCAAGAGGTAGAATTTGGAATTAAAAATTTAAAAGAAATGTTAATATCTTTTTACCTGTAGTCGGGAAATTGTTAACGAAATAAATAAATAAAAACAGATTAAGAACAGGCTATCTGACAGAGGCTGTTAGGATTATTTCCTTTGTTACAAGGGGTGGAAGTGGGGAGAACAATGGAAGACGATAGCCATGATTTAAAAACCCTATCCATGGAGTGTTTATTTCATTGCCTTTCAAATAACGTGGTAATATGAGTGATATCAATATCAAATCAAATCAAATACATATTTTTTTGTTTTCTTTCTTTTTTTTTTAAAAAATATATTTTATTTGATCATTTCCAAGCATTATTCGTTAAAGACATAGATCATTTTCTTTTCCTCCCCCCACCCCCCATAGCCGACGCGTAAATCCACTGGGCATTAGATGTTTTCTTGATCAAATACATATTTTTAAAGAATGCCCATCTTTGGATTTATGATAACCTGAGGCTCAGGCCTCCCATGAGCCTGGAGAAAGAATAAATGATGATTTATTAGGGAAAGGCATTCTGGGTCCAGTGGAAGGAGCCCTCTGAGGAACAGGGGGTTCTGCTCTGCCCCTTAATAGCTTTGTGACTTTGGGCAAGTCCCTTCAATTTTTTTGTCCTCATTTTATTCATCTGTAACATGGACTAGGCCTATAAGGCTGCTTCTAGCTCCATAATCTTTCTAGAATCTGACCAGGCTTGGAGTGTATGTAGGGCTGGGTGGGACAACCTGCCCTGTGATGAGGTGTCATGTCAATTCTGACCACGTGGTGGCAGCAAATCCCGTAGAACAGTCGAGAATTCCCCAGTGGTGGGATTGAGCTAACTTTGGAGCAAGGACCGAAGGGAGGGGGTGGAGGGAGAGGGCAGAAAGGATCGGGATTGGGATCCTGCATTCCCTAACTAGATTTTTGTTAGAGGCTGAAGGGCCGTCTGGGAGCTGGGCACAGTTTTCCAAAGCTCTGTTATCACAGGGGAGCAGGGGCTTATCACCGGAAATTTCAAGATCTCTTTAAAGGAACTGAGCCATCAAGGTCCCGATTCCTTTAAAGAGATCTTGACGTTTCCTGTGATAAGCCCCTGCTCTTTGGGTCTCACTCTCAATTGGTGTCCCAGAATGGAGAAGAAGGAAAGGCCCCTCAGCCCCTTGGGGTGGAGTTGTCCAAGGGAAAGCACCCCTATGTTTTGGTGCTTTACATTTACATATGTACATGAATTTACAGATGTAAAAAATGTGGTAACAAGCAAAGTGAACTAATGATCTCAGTGTAAGGAGGCACATTTTGAGAGTAGCTATCATGGAATCTTTTTTCCTCCCTAGCCCTTACTTTCTGGCTTAGTAACAACTTTAAGACAAAAGGGCAAGGGCTGGGCAAACAGGGTTAAGTGACTTCTCCAAGGTCATATAGCTAGGAAGTATTTGAGGTCAGATTTGAACTCAGGTCCTCCCTATTCCAGGCCTGGCACTCTATCTACTGTGCTACCAAGCTGATCACAAGTGAGATATTTATAAATCGCTTTGCTAACCATAATATGCTACATAAAAGTTAGCCATTATTATCCTGTGAATAAATGATAAACATTTATCAAGGGCTCATGATGTGCCAGGCACTGTGCCAACTAATAATCTTCCTTTCCTCTTTCCCTCTCTTCTTTACTGTGCATAGTCTGACTTCTGACCTCATCACTCAACTGAAACTGTCCTCTCCAGAGTTACTAATGATCTCTTAATCACCAAATATGGTGACTTTTTTCAATTCTCATCCTTCTCACCCTCCCTGCAGCCTTTGACATAATTGGTCACTTCTCTTCAATACTCTCATCTCTCTAGATCTTTGTGATGATGCCTTTTCCTGGTTATCCTTCTCCTTATCTGACAACTCTCCTCAGGCTCTTCTTTTAGATCTTCAACCAAGAAATTATTCTTTTTTTTTAAATCCTTACTCTGTCTTAGTATCAATTCTAAGACAGAAGAGCAGCAAGGGCTGGGCAGTCGGGGCTAAGTGACTTGCCTAGGTTCACACAGCTAGCTTTCCAGTTACTTTTGCTAATCACAGGTGTCCCACAAGGCTCTCTCAAATTCCTTCCTTCCTTCCTTCCTTCCTTCCTTCCTTCCTTCCTTCCTTCCTTCCTTCCTTCCTTCCTTCCTTCCTTCCTTCCTTCCTTCCTTCCTTCCTTCCTTCCTTCCTTCCTCCCTACTTTCTCTTTGTTCTCTCTGTCTTTCTCTTTCTCTCTCTTCTGTCTCTGTTTTTCTCACTCTCTGTTCTTTTTTTTTCTTGAACCCTTACCTTCTGTCTTGGAATCAATACTGTGTATTGGTTCCAAGGCAGAAGAGTGGTAAGGGCTAGATAATGGGGGTTAGGTGACTTGCTCAGGGTCACACAGCTGGGAAGTGTCTGAGTCCAGATTTGAACCCAGGACCTCCTATCTCTAGGCCTGGCTCTCAATCCACTGAGCTACCCAGCTACCCAGCTGCCCCCTCACTCTATGTTCTGAGGCAGAAGAGCAGTAACAGCTAGACAACTGGGGTCAAGTGACTTGCTCAGGGTCATATAACTAGGAGGTATCTGAGCCCAAATTTGAACCCACGATCTGTCCCCAAGCCTGGCTCTCTATTCACTTCACCCCTAGCTGCCTCTCTCGCTATACAATTTCACTTGGTGAATTCAGTCACTATGAATTTGACTATTATCATCTTTATGCTGATAATTCTCAGATTTACTTGTCCAGCCCTAATCTCTGTTGATTTCCAGGCTTTTGTTGCTAACTGTCTATTAGACTTATGGAATTGGATGTCCTGTAGACATCTTAAACTCGTCATATCCAAAACTGAGTTTATTATCTTTGCCCTCAAACCTTCACTCTTCCTAATTTTCCCATTACAGTTGAGGACATCACCATCTTCCCAGGTGCCCAAGTGGCATCCTAGACTCCTCACTATCTTTTACCCCTCACATCCAATCAACTGGCAAGTCCTTTCATAGTTATCTGCTTGTTATCTCGTGGATATGCCCTCTTCTTTCCTCTGACACCGAGGAAACACTGATTATCCTGATGCAGGTGTTCCCACTTCCCACTGGACTATTACAAATGGCCTATTGGCTGATCTCTCTGCCTCAAGTCTCTCCTCCCTCTAGTTCATCAGCTGTCAAATTGATATTCCTAAAGTGCTAGTCTGACCATGTTACCCTCACCTCCCACCACTCTTCAATCAACTCTAGTGGCTCCCTATTGCTTCTAGGATCAAATATAATATCTTCTGTTTGGCTTTTAGAGTTCTTCATAATCAGGTCCTCTTCTACCTTTCCAGGCTTCTTAACACTCTACTATCCAGTGACACTGGCTTCCTTGCTGTTCCTCAAGAAGACACTCCATTTCCTGACTTGGGATATTTTCATTGGCTCTTGCCTATATGTGGGGCTCTTTCCCTCCTCATCTTGGCCTCCTGAATTCCTTTAAACTCAGCTAGGATCCCACCTTCTGCAAGAAGTCCTTCCTAATACTCCTTAGCGCCAGTGCCTTCCCCCTGGTGATCACATCCATTTTCTCCTGTATTTATCTTATTTACCCATAATTGTTTGCCGAGTGCCTTTCCATTAGACTGTGAGTTTCTTGAGAACAGAGGCTGTCTTTTTCCTCTCTTTTTACCCTCAGTGTTTTGCACAGTGCCTGGCACATAGTGGATGTCTGGTTTATTGACTGACTAACTAAGCAGTGAGGCTACAGCAAGACAGAGGTTATAATCTAATAGGGAGAAATAACACACAGTCGATTGTTAATTGCCAATTGTTTAGACATCAATTGTCAAATTGTTTATTATTTGATTGACATCAAATGTCAACTATTTAGAGCTCGCTGACTTCCAAAAATTCTTTTAAGGTTTGCCTTAATGATAATTTCACCCACAAAAAAGGTGAAAGAATTAATGAAGGAACTGCAGTTTGTAGCCCCATAGTCATCCGTCAAGTGGACATGAGTGTTGGGATGGGAGCCCTTGGGGGAAGTGGCCCATCTTAGAATCTGTGATAAGGAAGAAGCATCTGACCTCCCTCCAAGATTTTGGGAGAGCAGATTTCAGAATGCTGATGAAAGATAGAGAGGACCCCACGAATCAAAATTCTACAGAGGCAGCCAACCCAGGAGGGATGGGAAATTATCAAGAGGGAATTCTGAGGGCCAAAGAGAAGTAATTCCAACGAGAATCAATAACCTAAAGAGACTAAGGTAGGTGCAGGAGACACTCGCCAACCAGCTTGTTTTTGAAGGGTAAGTCCAGATGATGGAGGCAAGGTGGGTAATGGACAATGGTCAGCCTACAGGACTATTCCACTTTCATTTAGCCTCTGTTTGCTGTCTTCATCCAAGGAGAATGACCTTTAAATGAGAAAGGACAGAACCAAAGATGACAGATACGGAGTGGAAACCCATGATAAGCAGGGAGAAGGTAAAGGGCCATCTAGCTGTATTTGACATGTTCAAGCCATCAGGACCAGATGAACTACACCCCAGGGAGCTAAAAATGCTGGAGGATATGATTCGAAGCCACTCTAAGTGATTTCCAAAGATTATGGAGAACGGGAAAGGTACCGATGCCTTAGAGAAGGGCAAATGCTGTCCCAATTTTTGAAAAGTAGAAAAGAATGGAAGGTTCAAACTATAGTCAAGTGAGCCTGACTTCAATTCGAGTTTCTAGTTCATAGTAGGCACCCATTGTTGTTGTTCAGTCGTGTCTGACTCTTCGTGATCCTGTTTGGGAGTTTTCCTGGCAAAGATACTGGAGTGGTTTGCCATTTCCTTCTCCAGCTTATTTGACAGATGAGGAAACTGAGGCTGACAGGGTGAAGTGAATTGGCGAGGGTCACACGGCTAGTAAGTGACCAAAGCCAGATTTGAACTCAGGAACATTCCTGATTCCAGGCCCAGCACTCTATCCTTTGTGCCAAAGAAGAAACTTAATAAATGTTAATTGACCTATAATTCCTGGTTCATTTGTAGGACATATTTTAAAAGGAATAGTTATTGGGCATTTAGCTCAATTATTTTTTAATTTAATTAATTAATTTTTTTTAACCCTGACCTTCCATCTTGGAGTCAATACTGTGTATTGGTTCCAAGGCAGAAGTGGTAAGGGCTAGGCAATGGGGGTTAAGTGACTTGCCCAGGGTCACCCAGCTAGGAAGTGTCTGAGGCCAGGTTTGAAGCATGGCTTCCTTTATCAAGAGCAAGCCATGCCAACTTCATTTCCTTTTTTTGTCAGGGTTCTAGGTTAGTAGATAGGGTTTCATTAAATTTTAGCAATGACTTTGATTTAAAAACATTTTCTCATGCTATTTTTGTGAATGAGATGGAGAGATGTGTCTAAACAATATAATTAGGAAGTAGCAAGGTAGCACAATGGATAGAGCATCAGGTCTAGAGTCAAGAGGACCTGGACATGGGTTCAAATGTGGCCTCAGACATTTCCGAATTATGTGACCCTGGGCAAGTCATTTAACCTTGATTGTCTAGCCCTTGCTGCTCTTCTATCTTAGAACTGATATTAGGGCAGAAGATAAGGGTTTTTTTAAATGCTTACTTTGTACCTGGCTGAGTATTATGGATACAAAGACAGAGAGACTTCAAGCACTTTGTTACATGTCACTTGATAGTTGCCTCTGCTATTGTTACCTCTGATGAGATGAAGGATTATTATTACTGTTACACTATTAATAATTGTTAGTGTATTCCCACTATTATTATTATGAATTTGACTTTGGAGAGGGAGGCATGTGTGAGGGCTTAGCCTTGAAGGGGACCCAGGATCCTGCATTCTTTTTTTTTTTTAACCCTTACCTTCCGTCTTGGAGTCAATACCATGTATTGGCTCCAAGGCAGAAGAGTGGTAAAGGTAGACAATGGGGGTCAAGTGACTTGCCCAGGGTCACACAGCTGGGAAGTGTCTGAGGCCAGATTTGAACCTAGAACTTCCTGTCTCTAGGACTGACTCTCAATCCACTGAGCTACCTAGCTGCCCCCTGGATCCTGCATTCTGAACCAGTTTCCCTTGGGTCCCAGGTTAGATTTAGCCTCTGTTGTGTTCCCTACAAAAGTTTTTCTGCACCATCCTAACTATCTAAAGGGCAGCTGGGCTGACCTGGGCTGGGCTGGGGGAGGAGGCAACAGGACTTCGAGGCTTTGTCTCCTGCCTTGAAGTTTGCCCACCACTGAAGCTTGGCTCCTGTCTTCTAGTCCGTCTTTGTCATCCATAGCCCAGTAATGCCAGCATGCTCCTGTCCCTTTCCAGCCCAGTGGGGCTCCTTCATGGACCAACAGGGAAGAAAGTAGGGAGGGACAGTTTATCCTAAGACTATTCTATTTCTCTCTCATTTTGTATGATGGATAGAGTGAAAGACTATTGGATCTGGACTGGGGGGGACCTGGGTTTAAATCCAACTCTGCCAGTGGTACCTGTAGGACTTTGGGCAAATCATTGAACAGCCCTGGGCCTCGGTTTCCTGATCTGTACAATGAAGAGGCTGGCCCCTATGACTTCTGAGGGCCTTTCCAGCCCTAGAGTTATGAATCCCTAGGAGATCCAAGTTATCCTTCCCTCCATTTTGTAGCCCTTATCCATGAATGTTCATGTTAATCCATTTTCAATCATGTCCAACTCTTCATGACCCCATTTGGGGTTTTCTTGGCTAGAGTATTTTGCCATTTTCTTCCCTAGCTCATTTGACATATGGGGAAACTGAGGCAAAAGAATGAAATGACTTGCCCATTTGGGGTTTTCTTGAAGAAGCCAGAGTGGTTTGCCATTTCCTTCTACAGCTCATTTAGTAGATGAGGAAACTGAGGCAAACAGGGTTAAGTAACTTGCCCGTTTGGGGTTTTCTTGAAGATACCAGAGTGGTTTGCCATTTCCTTCTGCAGCTCATATGACAGATGAAGAAACTGAGGCAAACAAGGCTAAGTGACTTGCCTATTTAGGGTTTTCTTGAAGATACCAGAGTGGTTTACCATTTCCTTCTGCAGCTCATTTAGCAGATGAGGAAACTGAGACAAACAGGGTTAAGTAACTTGCCCATTTGGGGTTTTCTTGAAGATACCAGAGTATTTTGGCATTTCTTTCCACAACTTATTTAACAGATGAGGAAACTGAGGCAAACAGGGTTAAGTGACTGGCCTGGAGTCACAAAATAAGTGTCTGAGCCTGGATTTGAACTCAGGAAGATGTCTTCCTGAGTTCAGGCTTGGCACAGCCATCTAGCTGGCCTCTTATTAATTCAAGTCTCAATTAATTGAGCCCATATATGTAAGGAGTGTGTGGGGAATAGGAAAGTTGAGCCTTAAGCCTCGTCTCTTCCTCTTTTCTTTGGGGGGCTCAGTGAGGAGAGGAAGAGGGGAAATTGGGGACAGATGGGGGCTGGTTACACATCCTGACCTAAGGAAGGACCCATGTCCCAAGCCGCGGCCCAGGGACATGTCTGAGATCATCCCTGCCCTCCTCCCTCCGGGGGCTCCTTGGGGTGGGGTAGAGCTAGGTGGGAATGGAGGAGCAGGAGGTCAGGCCTGGTAGTTTGGGCCAAACAAAGTCCCCTGTACCCATGGTGGGTAAAGTGCCATTCCCTTGTTAATTTGCCTCCCGTTGCCATGGTAGCGGCTCACCAGGGAAGGCATCACCACAATCTGTTGTTATTTTCATTGCTATCGGTGGGGCTGAGTCCTGGGCCAGGTATGGGGTGAAGGGGGAGGTGGGCTCCAGAAGGGACCTCTTGCTCCCCTCCCCTCCCCTGCTGGTCACTGAGGAGGAGGGGCAGGCACAGTCCTTGGAGGGAGGCTATAGCAGCCTGGAAACCAGGCAAAGGCAGAACATTGGGTGCTCCAGGCCCAGAGATGAGCGTAAGGTCAGAACCTGGGGGTCAGTGTGGCCCCCGGCCCCTCTATTCTAGGCAGCATTTGTGCATCAGTGACTTTCTTGTCCAGTTGGAGGATGGGGCTCAGGCTTTTTCCTGCTGGAGATGTTGGGGGAGGGGGTCTTCATTTTCTCCCCGTCCTATCCACTCTCCTTAGGTTGGCACCCAGGCTATAGGCAGCTTGGCATCACCAGCCACACAGCGACACTAGTGCGTGGGCCCCAGGCTCCTCCTGTTCCCATCTCCAGGATCAGGGCTAATTACAGTCTGTAATTAGGGGAATTACACTCATTACAGAAAGAGCTGATCATTGACAAAAAAAAATGCTACACACAACACAACTTGGGCTTCTGGAGGGAAGGGCTTTGGAGAGTAGAGGAAGGAGACAAGTGGAGGCCTGGCGGTTCCTTCGTCCCCCCCCCCTCACAACACACATGCCAGCCCGTACCCCCCAGCCCGGAGTGTGATTCTCCCCCACTCCCCCAAAGGGCTCACAGCTCTGGGTTCTATTCAGCTGCCTTTGTCTGGGCAAACAGAGAGAAAGTTCCATGTTTTGTGCAAAGGAATTTGCAGGGACAATGAAGGTCAGAGCTGCGTGAAATTATACCCGTGGCTGGTGGAGAATTGATGTGCCATTAAGGAGGCAGGAGCCCAGCAGCCTAGACACACAGCTAGCTCCTCAGAGCCCTCTGCTCCCTCTCCTCTGTGGGCCCCACCTCCTGGGCACCCACATTTCCCTTCACAGGTGACACTGGCCTGCCATGTGTTCCCCTCCTGGTGAGCCCTCCTGGAGGGGACTCCTTGCCCTGTGGGAGATGGCATAGCCCAGTCCCTTCTGGAAAAGGAGGGGGGTGAAACTGCCCCCTAATTCTCCCCACCCAGGAGCTCCAAGGGTCACACAAGAATCCACAAGGTCAGCCTTTATGCACCCTTGTCTCAGCCCAGGGGAGCTGTGGCCCTGGGAGTGCCTACCGATGCCCCCCTTCTGTGGCACCTCCCCGGGTTGTGGAGGTGGCCGTTAATGATGTTAAATGATCCGGTAATTGCTCACACCAATTATCTCCCCATTAGTGTGCCTCAAAGCTCCCCTGATCATTTAACCCTGATGCAGCTGGCTCAGAGGGGTGAAGGAGGAGGCCCATGGCTCACTGAGTGGGTGCCAGGTGATTTCAGGCAGGGATGGCCAAGCTGGGGATAGAGGTGGGGCTAAGGGATTCCTCTTGGATGTGTTTCCACCTCTCAGACTTCAGAGGCAATAGCATGGACTGTTCCCAGCCTTCCAGTGGTGGGTGTTGGTGAACCAATGGGTTAGACGCATAGGATCCACAAGGAAGAGGGGCAGGCGTAGGGTGGGTGGCATAGAGAGAGGACAAGGGTGGGGAGGGCTCACAGAATGACCCATAACTGAAGATAGGGAATCACCACTGTCTGTGGTAGTCCTAAGCAGAGACTGGGGGACGGGAAGTACCAACTGGACATGCTCAGAAGGCTCTCTAACCCCAGGAAGGGTCTCTCCTCCAGACAAATATTCAGTAGAGCAGACAGAGGGAAGATGCCGGGGGTGCCAGACGGGCACTGACGCCATCTCCCCCCAGCCAGATGGCAGCTCAGCCGGCAAACCCATCTCTGTTTGCAAATAACTGCCTCCAATATTTCTCCCCAGGGTGTGATGGCAGTGGAGAAATCTGCTTGTAGGCACATGACCACATGCCACTAAACCAGGTAACCCCTCCAAGGGTCCTACCTTGGTATCGGAAGTGGAAGGTCCCAGGTCCTGTGGGTGGTAGGAGGCTCTGGAACCTCATGGCCACCTGATTGGTGGGGCTTCGGATGACCTGACCTTGGAGCAGGAATGATTGGTTGGCCAGGGGCAAGGGCTCAGGGCCCCCCATACCTTCGACTGTCACTGTCTCACCCTCCAGCAGGCTAATGTTCTGGACCTGTGGGCACAGAGTAAGCCAGTCAAACCCTCTAAGTCCTTCCTGAGACAGGAATCTACAGGCCAAGTGAGACCTGAGATGAGGACCCCATCTCATCTTCTTCTAATGCTCTAGTAATAATGTTCCTTATTCCTCTCTCCTTTCCTCCCCTCCTTTCCCTCTGTTCTTCTCTCCCCTCCTTCCTCTTCCTCCCCTCCTCTCCTCCCCTCTTTTCTTTCCATTATTCTCTCCCCTCCCCTTCCTTCCTCTTTCCTTTTCTCCCCATCTCTCCTCTTCTCCTTCTCTTTTTCTCCCCTTCCTTCCCATCTCCCCTCTATTTTCCATTTCAGTGCTTAATAAATCTTTGTTCAATTGAATCATTTCATCCAGTTCCCTCATTTCACCACTCTCTCCTGCTCTTGCTTCTCCTCTCCTCCTTTCCTCTCTTCCTCTCTTCCTCTTTGGCCTTTCCTTGCCTTCCCTTCCCTTCCTCTCTCTTTCCCCCCTAAGCTCTGAGCACTCTGGACAACACGAATGGTCTCTATTTCACTTGCTCTGTTCAGGACAGAGTCCAAGGCAACTCTGAGTAGCTGCTGAATGAATACAGCAGGGATTCTCGGAAAGAGCCTTGGCTTGTGAGCCTGGAGATCTGGCCTCTGCCAGAGCTTTGGGACCTTGGACAACTTAACGATGGAATTGGACTCCATCTCCAAGATTCCCTACAGTGATGACACTCTACGGTAGTCAACATGGCTTGTGGATTGGTGAGCATGAACATGGCAGAGAATGGATAGAACACTAACTTAGAAACCAAGTCCAAGGTTCCAGTCCTGCTTCTGACTTGTACTGGCTGTATGACCCTGGTCAAGTCACTTAACTCTCTTTGCCTCAGCTTCCTCCTCTGTCAAATGATCTGGAGAAGGCAGGGAAAACCCCAAAAGAGGTCATTAAGAGTCAGATACAATTGAAACAAGTGAACCAAGTAAGTAGAAGACCTAGGATTCCAAACCAAGTCCTTTGATTCTAAACCCAGTGCTCTTTTCACTGCTTTGATCATTACAGGTTGATCGAGAAAACCAAGGAAAGCAAATTCAAAATCAGCAAGGGTTTGGGTAGGGGTGGCTATGAAAAATGGAGCTTTAGAAGGAGAGAAATCATCTTCTGGGTTCGTATGTTTTCAGACTGTTCAGAATCAAGGACCACCCTCTTTGGGCCTCGGTTTCCCCATCTCATTACATTTTTTGGGGGTAATCATATTTCAATATGATGTTTCGTTTGTATTTCTTTCATACATTTAAAAACATTCTTTCTGAGAAGGGGTCCATTGGCTTCACCAGACTGTCAAAGGATCTGTGACACAAATACAAAACATCAAAGGACCCCTGCTCTAGTCTTCTTCTTTGTCCTCCTTCTATGGCCAAGGAAGTTCTGCCTTCAGAGGAGCCTGAGAAAGTTGTAAAAGCTGAAGAAAAGCAAGAGACTCAAGGCATCTGGTTCCTGGAACATTCCAGAGAGGGTTGGTTATTATCCTTGGGAAGCTGGATTAGATAGAAGAGGCCTTAGACCCAGAAACGGATCCTGGAGAGAGTTAACACAGTCAGAGGCCAACTTCATAAAAGTAATCGGATCATGCAGGTCCCTCTTTTTCTCACCTCCTTGCCTTTGCACTAGCTGTCTCTCATGCCTGGAATTCCCTCCCTCCCTCTTTACCTCTAGCTCACAGAATCCCTTGTTTACTTTCAAGGCTTAGCTCATTGCCACCTTCAGTGTAAAGTCTTTCCTGATTCTCTCTCTCCCAGCTGCCTAGTGCCTCCCCCACAAATTATCCTGAATCTATTTTTGTTCCTAGTTTGCATAAACCTATATATGGCCATATTGGGTCTCCAAGGGCAAGGACTGTTTCATTCTTTGTCTTTCTGGCTCTTAACACGGTGCATGGCACATAGTAGGTGATTAATAAATACTTATTGGTACATTGATTGGGGGGAAAAAGAAGAGGTGATATAGAATCCTAATGGAACTCAGGATGGGCTGCATCTTCAGTGTTGAGTCCCGTGCTTACTGGCATTTAAATCTGGTTCTTCTGATTCCAGGTTCAATAGTCTTTCTACTACACTATAGAACTGGGGACCCCCCCCCCATCTCCTATACCTTATAGCTACCAGTTATTTATATATTGTCTTCTTCATTAGACTGTAAACTCCTGGAGTGCACAGACTGGCTTTTGTGTTTCTTTGTATTCTCAGTATACAGCACAGCACCTGGCATATAGTAGGCACTTAATAAATGCTTGTTGCAGATCTGGAGACAGGACATCTTGGGTTCAAATCTGGTCCCAGACACATCCTGGCTGTGTGACCCTGAGCAAGTCACTTAACCCCAATTACCTATCCCTTACCTCTCTTCTGCCTTAAGAACTCTGATTCTAAACTCTAGAATTCCAAGACAGAAGGTTAGGGTTAAAAAAATGCCATCTGTCTGTCTGTCTGTCTGTCTGTCTGTCTGTCTGTCTGTCTGTCTGAAGGGAAGTGGGAGAGGGCCACACTGTGATGGACTTCCTTTGAAGAAAATGTGGGAGAGGTTCCTTCTCTAGGGTGGCCCCAAGATTCAGCCCATCTTGGTACCTACTCTCACCCAGAAGTTCCTGACTGTCTACCTCTCGGATGACTGCAGCTACTTGTGAGCAATGTCCTGGATGCCCTTCCTCTGATTCTGTCACCCACCTGCCCCACCTCCCTTTCCCCATTGTCCTCAGTTAAGTGGCAAGGAATATCTAATCAGCTCACAGTTGCCCTGGCCCCCAGGGGAGCCTATCCTGCTTGCTTGGCTCTTCTCCCCATGTTCTGTGCCAGCCTAAAGGCCCTTGTCTTTCCCCAGAGGTATAACCAGTCAGGGGCAGTTCAGACTTTGTCTCAGGATACCGACATACAATGGGTGTGCTTCCTCTCTTTGGTGGCCGTCATCCCTGAATCTCAGTCTCCTATGTGCCCATGTGGAATAAGAGGTCCAGGGCTCCCATTGCTATGGTGACTTGAGTGAGCATCTCTTACTATGTGCCAGACTCTAAGGACCACAGAAAGGGCAAAAAACATTCCATACCTTCAAGGAGTTTTCACTGATGAACTCACTTTCATCTCCTACACCCTCACAAAGTCTGAGGGTTAGATCTCCCCTCTCCTCATGACTTCATAGACTGTCCTGCTCACACCAAACCCAAATTGTTTCTGACTCAGTTAAAAATATTTCAATTTCCTAGCATCACAGTATACCCAAACACAGGTTGAGAGCTGGAGGAAATATTAGAGGTCTTGTCCAATGGCCATATTTTTACAGTGAAAACTAGGACCCAGAGAAGCTGTTGTTTTGGGGAATGTCAGATAGCAAGTGCAACAGAATCCTAAGAATTTGAACCCAGGGCCTCCTTTTTTCTGCCTGAAATCTTCTCCTCTCCTCTCCTCTCCTCTCCTCTCCTCTCCTCTCCTCTCCTCTCCTCTCCTCTCCTCTCCTCTCCTCTCTCTCCTCTCCTCTCCTCTCCTCTCCTCTCCTCTCCTCTCCTCTCCTCTCCTCTCCTCTCCTCTCCTCTCCTCTCCTCTCCTCTCCTCTCCTCTCCTCTCCTCTCTCTCCTCTCCTCTCCTCTCCTCTCCTCTCCTCTCCTCTCCTCTTCCTCTCCTCTCTCTCCTCTCCTCTCCTCTCCTCTCCTCTCCTCTCCTCTCCTCTCCTCTCCTCCTCTCCTCTCCTCTCCTCTCCTCTCCCTCTCCTCTCCTCTCCTCTCCTCTCCTCTCCTCTCCTCTCCTCTCCTCCTCCTCTCCTCTCTCTCCTCTCCTCTCCTTCCTTCTTCTTTCTTTCTTTCTTTCTTTCTTTCTTTTCTTTCTTTCTTTCTTCTTTCTTTCTTTCTTTCTTTCTTTCTTTTCTTTCTTTCTTCTTTCTTTCTTTCTTTCTTTCTTTCTTTCTTTCTTTCTTTCTTTCTTTCTTTCTTTCTTTCTTTCTTTCTTTCTTTCTTTCTTTCTTTCTTTCTTTCTTTCCTTTCTTTCTTTTTCTTCCTTCCTTCCTTCCTTCCTCCTTCCTTCCTTCCTTCCTTCCTTCCTTCCTTCCTTCCTTCCTTCCTTCCTTCCTTCATTACTTTTCCTTTCCTTTCCTTTCCTTTCCTTTTCCTTTCCTTTCCTTTCCTTTCCTTTCCTTTCCTTTCCTTTCCTTTCCTTTCCTTTCCTTTCCTTTCCTTTCCTTTCCTTTCCTTTCCTTTCCTTTCCTTTCCTTTCCTTTCCTTTCCTTTCCTTTCCTTTCCTTTCCTTTCCTTTCCTTTCCTTCCTTTCCTTTCCTTTCCTTTCCTTTCCAGAAAAATGACAAGGGTTAGGCAATTGGGGTTAAGTAACTTGCCCACAGTCATACAGCTAGGAAGTGTCTAAGGCCAAACTTCAACCTAGGTCCTTCCTACTCCATGCCTAGCACTCTATCTGCTATACTACCTAGCTGCTCCTGAGTTGCTTTCTTCTCAGGAGATATTGATGGATTTCCCAAGACTGAAAGCTTCAGGAAATGAAATGAGGCCCAGGAATTGCCAAATTGGTACCTTGATTATCAAGGGTTAAGATGGTGCAATTGAATCAGGTTCTGAAGTCGGAGGACCTGGGGTTGAATCCTTCTTTCCTATATAACCTTGGGCAAATCATTTCAATTTTTTAGGCCTTGGCTTTCTCCTGTATACAATGACTAAATGGCCTTGAGATTCTCTTCCAGCTTCCCTTCTCTGATCTTGTGCCAATCCATCATTGTTAGGCCCTGGTATTGGGTGGGGAGGATGCTGATGTACAGTAGAGCCTCCTAGAAGTCAAGATGGTGTCAGACCATGCCTAGGGTGGGAGTGGGGGGTTTTCTTTGTGTTTACAGGGCTGCAAGTGTGTCCCTTCTCTTATGGGGCAGGGTCAAGTCCTGCCCTGGTCATCTCTGTCACTTCTCACACCCCTGACTAGGTCTGTCACTTTGCTAGCCTAAAATCTGTCACTTGTCAGAGAGCCAGGCCTGATGGGGGTAGGGGATGGGGAGGAGGGAGTACAGAGGATGGGGCTGTGGTGAAGTCTTGAGGCAATTTACAGCAGTCTGAAAGGCTCCAGAGACAGATTGAAATGTCAGCTCTGTTCAGGGCTTGGCTGTCTCAGGGCTGCTGATGAGGTGGCTGCCCAACTTGGGAGCAGAGGGAGGGGAGAGGCTGAGGAGGCTGAAGAGGGAAGGAGGAAGCAAGGGGATCTTCTCCCTCCACCTCAGAACTGTGCTGGGGTAGGGATAATCAAGTCAGCCCCAAGGAGTACAGATTCAGTCCTCTGGGATTCATTCTCCTGGGAGGGAGAGGGAAGCCTTGGATTCCCTATTTCCTTAAGATCTACTTAGACAGGTCAGATAGGTGGCTCAGTGAACTGAGAATCAGGTCTGGAGACAGGAGGTCTGGGGTTCAAATATAATTTCAGATGCTTCCTAGCTATGTGACCCTGGGCAAGTCACTTAACCCCAGTTGTCTAACCCTTACCACTCTTCTGCTCTGGAATTGATAGTATATATTCTAAGAGAAGAAAAGAGTTTTTAAAAGATCTTCTTAGGCCCAGAAGGATGTTATTTGATGCCTGTCAAGTTTCTGGGTGATTCACAGCTACTGTTTGTGCCTGATAGGCTAAGACCAACACTGAGATGGCTTGTCATCCATCTCACAGGCTCAGAAATTTGAAAGGGGCTTTGGATCCAAGTCCAAGTTCCTCATTCTATAGAGGAGGAAACTAAGGGGAAGCAATTTACTCAAGTACATAAAAACAGTAAGTGGGAAAGCCAAGATTGGAACCCAGGGCTAACGACTCCAGATTTATTGCTCAGTGGAATGTTAAGTCCTTGAGGGCAGGGATGGTTTAGTTTCTGGTTCTATATTCTCAGTGTCTACCAGACTTTCTGGAACATGGCAAGAGGCATGGTTCTGTGGGAGAGTGTAGGATTTGAAGGCAAAAGCTCTGGGTTAGAATCTTACTTAGAAACTGTGTGAGATTGGGCAAATTTCTTAACCTCTCTCAACTTCAATCTACTCACATATAAAATGAAAGAGTTGGATGGGATGGGCTCTAAGCACTTTCTTGTTCTAGATCTATGAGCCTGGGATGTATATGATTTTTCCATGAATTGAATTGGACTTCTATTACTGTGATGTCTCTCTTAGAACCCCTTCCTGTGAACAGCTCCATTCCAGGAAACAGACAAGATAGGGCAAGATCAGATCTCCTGGCCTATGCCTGATCCAATAGTCAATCAATTAATCCAGAAACCATAATAACAATAGCTAATGTTTATCTAGCTCTTACTATGTGCCAGGCACTGAGCTAAGAGCTTAACAATTATCTTATTTGATCCTCATAACAACTTGGGAGGTAGATGCTACTATTATATACATTTTGCAGATGAAACTGAGACAGGGTTCAAATGACTTGCCCAGGGTCACACAGCTAGTAATTGTCAAAGACTGGATTTGAACTTGGGTCCTCCTGACTCCAACCTGGCACTCTATTCACTGTACCACCTAGTTGTCTAATCAGTTAGTGTTTATTAAACATTTATTGTATGCCAAGCAATGTGCTATGTGCTGGGGATACAAAGAAAGATCAAAGACAGTCCCTGCCCTTAAGGAGCATCATGTTTCGATGACAGCTCTATGGCCCAGGCTTGGGATTTGAGCTAATAATATATTAATATTTGTCATTTAAATAGTGCTTTCCATGCACTGTCTCATTCATTGGGAATTTAATTTAATCCAAACAGCATTTATTAAGTACCTGCTGTGTGCTTGTAAAGGTAGTATTACTACAAGCTGGAGATATAAAGGTAAAATCCACATGGTTCTGGCCTTCAAGAAATTTATAATACAGCGAGCCCTATCTAGCAACACACTGAGGGGAATACTACAGTCTTATGGCATCTGGATAGCACAGTGGAGATGGGACTGTCCTAGGAGTCAGGGAGACCCAAGTTCAATTCCTGCCTTTATACAACTATTAGATGTGAGATCCTGGGCCAGTCATTTGCTCTTTTCTAGCCTGTTGACTTTATCCTTCCTTAGCCTCAATTTCCTCATCTATAAAATGGGGATAATAGTAGCCCCAACATCTCAGGATTGTTGTGGGGATCGGATGAGAAAACATACATTTAGCACTCTACAAACCTTCAAGCACTATCTGTTGTTTATTTAGTCATTTTCAGTTGTGTCTGCCTTTTCCTTACCCCATTTGGGGTTTTCTTGACAAAGAAACTGGAGTGCTTTGTTATTTCCTTTTCTAGTTCATTTTACAGCTGTGGAAACTGAGGCAAACAGGGTTAAGCAACTTGTCCAGGGTCACAGTCACACAGCTAGTAAGTGTCTGAGGCCAGATTTTAACTGGGCAAGATGAATCTTTTTGATTCCAGGTAAGCTCTCTATCCACCGTTCCCCTAGATACCCAATCATTATATAAATGTTTATGTTTATTATTATTATTATTATTATAACAACAGGTATCATATTGATTTTACAAATAGGGAAGCTGTGGTTCAGAGAAGTTTAAAGAGATTTTTCTGGTCACACAATTAGGGACAAAGGTGGGATTTGAACTTGAAACTTTCCTGATTGAGTCTATCATGCTTTCCATTGCACCTGGTACCTTTTCAAAGCTATCAATATTGGATTAGCAATGTTGCCATTTTATAGCTACATAAGTCATTGGTATCCAAAGATTGAGGTTGAGGGGAGGCCATCAACTCACCCAGATTGGGGCCATTGCCACTTTTGAGGGTAAAGTGCTACTAGAAGGGTTTCATTGTCTGAGTAGAGGAGAAGAGAGTCAGGATCCCCTTGTCTTGGAGAAGGTGAATGGGGGTATCTTGGAGTGAGAAGTATATAGGGGTGTGGGAGGCAGGAGGCTAGGGATTCTACTAGGATTGTCAGATTTGCTTCATCCTTATTTTAGGTCCTTAGGTGTGTCTTCAAGGCAGCAGCATCCCCAAGATACGCCAGACTAACCTCTTTTTCCTTTTGGTCAGGGACTAGTCTACCAAAACAGGGAAATACTAGTCAGAGTATCTCAGGACTTCAACAGTTCCTCCCAGAGCCTCATCTTCAATCCTTAGGAACAAAGCAAAGAGATGTGGGCTTGATGGTTAAGAGGATTTGGAACTGATTAGATGATGGACCCAAAGAATCATCAATTATGGGCTCAAATGGGAGCAGCTAGGTGGCTCAGTGGATTGAGAGCCAGATCTGGAGATGGAAGATCCTGGGTTCAAATTTGGTTTCAGATGTTTCCTCGCTGGGTGACTGTCCAATTTCCATTGCCTAGCCCTTACTGCTCTTCTGATTTTAAGACAAAAGGTAAGGTTTAAAAAAATAATGGGCTGGAACATAGCATAAGAAAGTAAAAGGAACTAGCTCTATAATCAGAGGAACTGAAGAGTTCAGATCTTACCTCTGACCCTTCTTACTTGTGTGACCTTAGGTGAATGACTTCATTTCTCTGACTGTGGTTTCCTCATCTGTGAAATGAGCAGACTGGATAAGATGAACTCTGAGGTCCATTCCAGCTCTAGATCCATGATGTTGTGAACTATTGATTGGAGGGAGAGGCCTTTTTCCACAGGATGGGCTAAGACAGACCCTAGCATCCAGCTGGCATCCTGCCTAGTGCATGAACACAGCATGCCAATGGTGCCACCTGCAGTATGTGGGGGCAAACATAGCCAAGAGGGAAAAGGGTGGGAGGGTAGAGAGATCTGGGCAGCTGCATCCAGGCTGCCAGATGGCCTCAGAACCCAGCCAAGTAGAGGAAGGGAGCCGGCACCGAGCACGTTTTTGGAATGCCAAGCATGAGGAGGGGGTGGGCACCTGGCCCTGGCATGAAGATGGAACTGTAGCCTCTAAAGGGGAAATCACAATCATGGGGTAAGAGGTGTCACCAAGCTGCCCCCTAGTAAGGAAAATGGGATGGGACTGGCATTGGGTATTGCTGAGGGCTGGTGTTCACCCAACCTCCCACCATACCCTCTAGAAACCTATGGGTTTGGACTCTCCTCTCTTGCCTCAGGAAAGCAGCTTTGCTAATATGCCAGGATGATACCCTGATGCCTGCCTGTCTGGAGAGAATCTGATTTCCTCGCTAATTATGACCAAAGAGTTTCCAGCAGCCTGTGGGTTCAGCCCTATCCCTGTATGGAGGCCCCATGGCTTTCCTTGCCCTTACCACCTTGGTGCCAATTCTTCAAAAGACAATGGGTACCCAAGGATTCTGGGTACCATCAACCCTTAGTTGCCCAGGAGCCTTGGGGGAAGATATCCCCAAGGGTCTGTCTAGGTCTAGGGATGGAAAGATTCAAGGGGAGGGAGATGTTTAGATGTGCCAAAGTGCAAATAATATGGGACAGGAAACCAAGAATTCTGGGTTAAAATTCCAGCTCATTTATTGATTACCTATGTTCTTTGGGCCATTTCCTTACTCTAAACTACTACTCTGAACTAATCTGCTCTAGAAGTTGCCCCTTTTGTAAAATGAAGGGGTTGGATTAGATAAGATGTAAATTCCCTTCCTGCTCTCTTTCTGTCTCTGTCTCTTAGTCTGTCTGTCTGTCTGTCTGTCTGTTTCTCTTAGTTTTGTGATTTTTACTAGTGTGGGAACTCCCAGGAAGGAAACTTCCTTTCCTAACCCAGCTGGATACCTCCTCTGGGGCTTATAATCTTAGAGGGTTGCCTGGGCCACTGAGAGGGTGTTACATATTCAGGGGCACCAAAGTTGGCATGTGTCAGAGACAAGATTTAACCTGAAACAGCTAGATGGATCAGTAGCTAGAGCACTAGACCTGGAAATGGGAGGTTATGGGTTCAAAGCTGGCTCAGATACTTCCTAGTTGTGTGACCCTAGGCAAGTCACTTAACCTCAATTACCTAGCCCATTCCGCTCTTCTGCCTTGGAACCAACAATGAAATAGTATGAATTCTAAGACAGAAAGTAAAGGTTTAAAAGACAATCCAGGGCTTGAACTCTGGGGCCAGCTCTATCCACTATGCTACTTCTATACATACCATGTACCAGTCGATAAATGAAGAATGAGTAGAATTGGGGGGACAGTTATTAAATATAATTCCCAGGAAACTGGGTCCTCAGAGGTTGTGCCTTAAACGGTGAAGGGAGAGGGGAATTTCCAGGACCCCAGCATCCTCCTGGGGCTTCCATCCTGGTGTAAAATGAGAGATGTTTAAGTAGGGTTTTAGTTTTAGTTGGGGCAAGTCCTTAACTGATTCCCCTGAATGAGGTCCCTGAAGCTCTGCAGCTCATCCTGTCTGGTTTCTCTGGAAGAGGAGCCCCCTGCTTACTTCTCACTCCTGTCCTCTGTCAACACTCTCAACAACCTCTCCAGGGCTACAACCTCTCCCTCAACCCTTCTAGGGCCATCACTGGCAGATGATGCATGAAGCACAGGAGAGAACCAAGAAGAGAACACTCGCCCGGCCTGAAGTGTGCGTCTTTTTGGGGCAGAGTCATGGCTACCCCATCTGTAGTACATGTACCTCTGAAATTTGTTCCAACTGGGGCTGACTGCCACGATAACACAAGTAGCTTTTGTGTAAGGCTTATTAATGTTATAGAAATATGATTTATTATTATATTATTATTCTAGAACTATGGTTTCATTTATGTAGGAATCTTCCAGAAAACTTTGCCAGTGCAAATTACTGTTATAGTGTTTTTAATTTATAATCTTGGAGAGTTGCCTCTGAGAGACTGTGACTTGCCCAAGGTCACATCCCTAGTTTCTGTAAGAGGTGGGATTTAATCCCATCCTTCAGACTCCTAGTCACGTATTCTTTATGATAGGCTATATTTTTCTGTGTTTTATTATATGGGGTGATTGTACAGGTAGATGTCTCGGGCAGCCTTGAGGGCGTGAGGAAAAAGAAAAGAAAAAAAAAGAAAAAGGAGGGAGGGAATATATCACAAAAATGCCCTCTCTCTCCCAACTATGTACTATGAGGGATACAAGGAGAGATGTTATTGCCAGACAGAGTTTCATTCTCAATTTCTCTCTCTCTCTCTCTCTCTCTCTCTCTCTCTCTCTCTCTCTCTCTCTCTCTCTCTCTCTCTCTCTCTCTCTCTTTGTTTCTATCTCCCTCCCTTTCTTTTCCTCTCTCTCTTCCTTTCTCTGTTTTTCTATCTCTCCCTCCCTCTCTTCCTCTCCATCTTTCCCTCTCCCTCTCTCCCTCTCCCTCCTTCCCTCTCTATCTTTTTCTCTCTCTTTTGTTGTTTCTCTCTCTTTGTTCTATCTCCCTCTCTTCCCCTCCCTCCCTCCCTCCCCTTCCTTAGCAACAACTTTTAAAACAGAAGGACTAGGACTAGGTAATTGGGATTAAGTGACTTGCTCAGGGTCACACAGCTAGGAGGTATCTGAAGCCAGTTTTGTACCCAGATATTTCCAACTCCAAGCTTGGTGCTCTATCCACCGTGCCACCTAGCTGCCCCTCATTTCTTTTAGTGTAGGTTGCTGGTGCCTAGGCCCCATCCACCACTGGGCTCCCCAACTTCAACTTCCTGCTGCCTATAGTAAGCCACCTACTTGCCCTCTCAAAATATTTTTGACAAAGTTCACAGACTCCAGGTTAAGAACTCTTGATCTAAACCCCCCTCCTCATTTTACAGCTTAGGAAGCTGAGGCTTAGAGGGATTTGCTCCACCAGGGTCACACAAGTGGTCACCTCCGAAAGCCACGTCACCCGATGGCTCTGTTCTAATTCCCATCTTGCTTCTCTGTCCTCCATCCTCAACCTACGAATCCCCTCCCTTGTGAGAAGGTCTCAGCCATCGCTGGCCTCGTGCCTATCCTTGTCATGGACTTCTCAACAGGAGGAAGGGGGGAAAGGCAGGAGATGGAGGAGTGGGGGAGTGGGCTTCTGCTTGGCATTTTAGAAATACCAGTCTGGGGGATGTGGTAGTTCTTAATTTTGTTGTTGCCTAGTAACAGCTTTTGCATCCTGACGAAAAATGTGTACCGCACTCAGACACGTACCGATGTATGTGCCACTTGGGGGGGGGGCTCGCTATACCCATGCCACAGGAGACAGGGAAGGTGCTGGGTAGAGCCCCGGCTGCTCCTGCTTTAGGAATGGGTGCTGGCGCTTTTTGCTGCCCAGCATCCAATGGGGGAAGGAAGGGGTCTCAGAGTGTGCTCATTTGGGGATGGATTATCAGGGAGGAAGGAGATTGGCCCTGGCTCTCTGTCCCTTCCCCCACACCTGCAGCTGGCTTGTTCCACCCAGAGAGCCAGAGCCAGTGCCACCTCTCATTAGGTGATGATTTTACATTAATTACATTAATTAAGCGGCACTGAGTGTTAATGGCTTGTGTTGGGAGGGGGTGTCTGGGTAACCCCTGCTACTAATTACCCTTTCAGGCAGCAGCAACAGGATCGTGGGACTTGGCCTCAAAAGAGGAATGACCTGTGTTCTTTGGGAGAAGGGGGGTGATCAGATGCCTGATTGGACCTTCCTCTCCCATCCCACCCCACCCAGCCTCAACCATTGCACCTAAAATCCTCCCTCTAATTTTCAAAGCTAATTGAGCCACCTTTCCTATGCCCCCTCTCTCAGCACTCTACGGCTTGGGGCATTGGGATTTGGCCCCTCTAAGATGAATGAACAGAAATCTGTTTTGTTTCCAAAAGAGTGGGATGGTAGGACCATTGATCCTCAAGATGGAAGGGACCCCCAAAGGTTACTTTATAAATTAATAAATCAGAAGCCTGGATTTTCTTATGTCTTTACTGTATTTCCAAACCGCATTTGACAGTTTTGTTTTCTATGTAGCGAGTCTGCGTTCTGTATCTGCTGTATTTTATACCGGTAGGGAGCCTATGAGGAAAATCATATTTATAGATTACCCTTATGCAGAAATGCAATTTTCAATGCCATATTAAGTCCATGCCATATGTGGGGGATCTTTAGTTTACCAAAGTTTTAAATATTAAATCTTACTCTCAAGGACACTAAACTTATAAAACTGGCTGGAAATGACAAAAGCACCCTGTTGGGGTTGGGGGAAACAAGGTCAAACTCTTCTAAAATGGAAGCGATCTTTTAAAGGAGCATGAAATTATACTGAGTTGTTTTAATTTTTTAAAAATCCATTATCCCAATTTCTTAATAGGGGTCTTGACACACATCTGTAAATAAGCCCGTAATTCTCACCAGAAAAAAAATCTGGTTTGGGACATTTATTTTTATATGAAAAAGTTGTAATACAAGGCAAATTTGCATCAACCAAGATGAATCTGTGCATTAAGAGAATTTAAATGAAAGCCATTTGGGGCCTTTTTGACAACCAAAGCCTTTAAGAAAAATTCTGTATTTGCTCAAAGAAAGTCTGACAATAAAAGATACTAGTTAACATATTAAAAAAATGAAAGTCTAACCCTTTCATTTTACCATTGAGGAAACTGAGGTTTTATCGATTAAGCAGCTTGGCATTGGTTATCAACTTGGTAGGGACATTGTGATTCCAGAGTTGGGGCAGCATGGATCAATGGAAAGGGCATGGGATTGGGAGTTGGAGGACCTGAGTTCAAATCCTAGCATCATCATTTATTGCCAAGGGGACCTTAGTCCAATGACTACCCAAATCTCATCATTTTCCTCCTTGTTAAATGAGAAGGTTGAACCTGAGAACCTTTACAATCCCTTCCATCTCTAAAACTATGTTATATGATTCTTGAACTGGGGAATGGGGAGGAGGAATGTAGCATCAAAAATGAAATCATAGTGGCAGCCAGGTGGTTCAGAGGATTGAGAGCCAAGTTTGGAGTCAGAAGGTCCTGGGTTCAAATCTGGATTCAGATGCTTCCTAATTGTGTGACCCTGGGCAAGTCACTTAACCCTTGTTGACTCTTGACTTCTGACAATATTTAATATGGTTCTAAACAGAAGGTAAGGCTGAAAAAAATCTGACCAACATCAGACACTTCCTCGCACTGTGACCCTGGGTAAGTCACCACATCTCTGCCTGTCTCAGCTTCCTCCACTGTAGGATGGGGACCATAATAGCATCTATCATTCAGAGTTGTTGTGAGGATCAAATGAGATAATATATGTATAGTGCTTAGAACAGTGCCTGACACATAGTAGGTACTTAATAAATAATTGTGCCCCCAACCCCTTTTAGTGTCCCGGGAACCCCCAAAACTCACCTTAATCTCGACACCATAGCCAGGATAGACAGTAATATAGTAGAAGCAATCCAGGCTGCTGTCTTCAGCTGAACTGGGTCCTTCTGGAGAGTTTAGAGAGCCCTGAGGTCTTGTGAAATTCCAGCTACAAGGAGCTAAAATGCCAGTTGGAGGCAAAAGGAAACCCATGGTTACCCTGAGCTGCTTGGGAGATTTTATTAGAGACAAGGTAGTAAAGGAGACTCAGCACATCCCTCCCTCTTCTATCGCTATCCAGGAAAGCCAGCCTGCTCCTTTCTCTGGGTTTTCCTACGTTCAGGTCAACTCTGGGGGAAGGATGGGCCCCCGTGGCTTCAGCTCCTTGTGCCCAAGGGGAGGAGTAGTCTTGTGGATAACATCCAAGGTCCAGGGGCCCCGTGGCCTACAGGGATAGCCCGGAGAGACGAGGGGAACAGGTGGTGCAGATTATGGAGGTTGCTCCTGCTTGTCCCCAGTCTTGTCCCTAAGCAGAGAGCCAACCACCACCACTACCACCATCATCTCAAACATGGCACTCCCATTGCCTTTGTCATCACCACCACCACCACCACCATCACCCCATCTCTCTTCTGTCTAGAGCTAGAAGTCCAAACTTTTATTGTCCTGGGGAGGAAACTGAGGCTCAGTGAGAATGACTTACCCAAGGTCATATAGGTAGTAATGGTATGAGGCAGGGTTTGGATGCACCCAAGACTAGAGAGAGGCTCTTGTGCTTCCCACTCCTAGAGTTTTATGGCTCTTATGAACAAGTCCCTGTGGTTAGTGCCCCTGTCATCTCAAGGGAATCTCATGATTACCCAATGGTTTGGCCACCAATTGGATGCTGCTTTGCTTCTAATAGCAGCGACTAGATGGTGTAGGGGATTGGGTGTGAAGTCATGAAGACCTGAGTTCAAATCTGACCTCAGATACTTCCTAGCTGTAGGACCCTGGGCAAGTCACAACCCTCACTGCCTAGCCCTTCCTGCTCTTCTGCCTTGGAACCAATACGGCTGCTTCATTTCTGATGGCCTCCGTTTCCTCAACAGCACCATAAGGGTCATCATGGTGCCCACCTCTCAGAGTCGTGCTTGGGAAGTGCCCGGCACATAGCAGGCACTCCATAAATGTTTACTTCTCTCCCTCCTCTCCATCCCCCCGCCCAGGGGAATCTGCCTAGCTTGGGGTTAGAGCTCTCTGCCCTTGTCCAAGAGGTGGCCCTTTCTAAAGACGTCCTGCCTCCTCCCGAGGTGAAGCCTGACCTGGTGGCTGCATGGTGGTGATGGTGGTCGTTGTGATGATGGTGGTGGTGGTGGTCTCCTCATCATCCCCGGAAGTGGTAGTAGCAGCCAGTATCCCCGTACCTGGTTCTCTGGCCTGAGGGGGCACGACGTCTGGGACCCACGGCTGGGCCAGATCCATGGACACGTCGTGGGTCACCATCCATGTGCTTCTGGGAGGGACTGTCACGGGCACATCCGCCTGGGCCAAAGATGGCGCCATTACTCCGGGCCCTGGTGGAGGGGCCGCTGTAACAGGTAGAGTAGGCCAGGCAGGCTCTGGACTCTGAGCCCCGTCCCTCCCCAGGCTGTAGGGGGGCCCTGGAGCCATGGCTGGGGTCGGGTTGGTAAAGATGGGGCGATCATCACGGTGGGCCAGATGAGCCAGAGGGCTGGGGATGAAGAGCGTCGGTGCATCGGGCTGGAAGGGGGCCGGTCCTCGACCGAGGAAGGGCCCCGGTTTTAGCTCATCCTCCTTTTCTAGGGCGTCCTGGAGAAACTCTTCGAGCAGGGGGTGATGGTTGAGCAATTTCAGGGTCGGGGCTGTGCTGACAAAGTGGACGCCTCCCTCTGGCTGTTCCGGTGTGGGGGCCACCGTCGGCTCGCCGTCTGTCTCTGTGCTGCCGAGGTTCTGGGCTTCAGGGGAGACTCCTGGAAGAAGAAGAAGAAGAAGAAGAGTTCACATTCCCATAGGTCTTGGGGCTGATGATGCCCCGTGGATCGGCACCAAGGCAGGAACAAATCTATCGGCCATCCAACTATCTTGATATTTTTAATTGAAACATGTTATTTATTTAATTAATTTCGACTATTTTTCCATGGTGACAAGATTCATGTTCTTTCCCTCTTCACCTCCCTGCCCCCTCCCATAGCCAATGAGCAATTTCACTGGGTTCTACACGTGTCATTGATCAAGATCTATTTCCATATTATTGACAATTGCGCCAGGGTGACGGCTTAGTCTATATCCCCAATCCTATCCCCCTCGACCCATGTGATCAAGCACAGCCCACTATCTTTATTATGTGCCAGGTGCTATGGAACAGGGGATGGCACCAGCCCAGTGATTTCCCTGGCAAAGAACCTCCCTCAAGCCTGGAGAAGTCCAGGCTTGGAGTCACAAAGTCTTGGGCTGAGATACCAGTCTTGGGAGTGGGACACGGATGATTCCTCCTTAGTGAAATGATAATAGCAACAGTCCTTGCCTCCTAGGGTTATTGTGAGAGTCGCATGAAACAATTTAAACACAACTGTTTCCAAACCTTAGCAGGACTTCTATAAATGGAGGCAGCTAGGGGGCTCGGTGGAGAGAGTTCTAGACTTGGAGTTGGGAGGATCTGGGTTTAGAGGTGGCCTCAGACACTTCCTAGCTATGTGACCCTGGGTAAGTCACTTAACCCCCATTGCCTAGCTCTTATCCTTCTGTCTTAGAGTTGTTAATAAGAAAAAAATAAGGGTTATTTTTTAAAAAAAGTAATATCTACAGGGGGCAGCTGGGTGGCTCAGTGGATACAGAGCCAGGCCCAGAGATGGGAAGTCCTAGGTTCAAATCTGGCCTCAAACACTCCCCAGCTGTGTGACCCTGGGCAAGTCACTTAACCCCCATTGCCTAGCTCTTACCCTTCTGTCTTAGAGTTGTTAATAAGGAAAAAAAAGGGTTTTTTTTTAAAAGGTAATATCTATAGGGGGCAGCTGGGTGGCTCAGTGGTTACAGAGCCAGGCCCAGAGATGGGAAGTCCTAGGTTCAAATCTGTCCTCAAACAGTTCCCAGCTGGGTGACCCTGGGCAAGTCACTTGACCCCCATTGCCTAGCCCTTACCGCTCTTCTGCCTTGGAGCCAATACTAAGACAGAAGGGAAGGGTTAAAAAAAACACACACAAGTTCAATGGTGGCGACAGCATGAAAACAGCGTGATATAAAGAAGTTATAGATGGAATAAATGAGGGATAATGAAAATAGAGAAGGTCCCAGGATCTGGAAAGGTTGCCTGCAGGTCATACATCGATGGAGTGCCCAGGACTCCAAGTGGGAGGATTCTGTATGATAGAGAGATGATTACAAACTTCCACTTCCTCTCTGATCACTTTCCCTGGAATATTTGATGACCATGTTATCTTGAGTGATGGTTGCCCAGCTCATGGTCCACTAGGACCCTTCAGATACTTTTTTTTTTTGTAGATCAGCCACAGGAGGAGGGTAAGGGATGAGGTCAGTGAAAATGAACTTTTGGTGGTCCAGGTGGACCTTCTGCCTCCAGGGTCCCCCTGTTGTGGATGCAGATGATAGAAGTTACCCAGACCTTACCTCATATGACAAAGAAGGGGATTTATTTATTTTTTGTTTTGGATCTCTGACTTTTTCAAAATGGTTCCATGAATAGCTAATGAGATGGCAGGCAGGAAAACAGAAGCAAGGCAGGGGAATGGAGGCGATACAGCTTTGGAAGGAGACGATCAGGTCCTCTGCTTGTCTCAAAATGGGGCTGCCAGCCCCTGGGCAGGCTCACACCTACCCCATGAATTGGCAGGCGGGTGCAAGGAGAGAGGGGAGAGGGGTTGGACAGATGGCAAGCATTCTGTTCTCGAGAGGACAACAGCTCTGACATTCCTGGCGAATGGGAGCTCCGGGGAGGGAGAACCAAGAAGAATTTGGCAGCCTGGGTTGGGGGAAAGGAAGGATGAAAGGAGAGAGTGATGGGGGTATCTGGCTTTCTTGACTAGGGAAATACCCAGGTACCCCCACCCCACCCCCCAAAACTCTGAGCATGCCTTGGCCTCCTGAGATCACAGGTAGAACAAGCGGATTTGTGTCCTCTGGCTGGCACACAGCTTGACAAGATGCCATGGCTTGGCCTTCATGTGTCACCTCCAAGAGCAGATGGTACTCTAGTGCCCCTTCTCTCTCATCAGTGTTGAAGAGGTAAAGACAACAGATGGTGCTTCTGGGTTTCGGGCCTTCACCTACATCTCTGGAGGTGAAGACTGTTGGCTGGCTGGCATCCCGGGTTTGGGGTGCTATGCCCAGTGACTCATTTGTAGCACACATAACCTCTCTCTCTCACCCGTCATGCACGTCTCCTGCAAGCTAAAAATTGGCGTGACCTATTAAAGATTAATTTATTTTGAAAACTTTACCTAAATTCATTTTTTTAAATGAGCAAAAATCTAGCTTCTCTCCTCTTTACCTCTCTGCACTGTTAGAAAAAAAATTAAGAAAAAAGAAAACCCCCTTTTAAACAAATCTATGCGTAGTCACGCTGGCCGTGACCCAAAGGTCTAGGTATCATCCTGCATCCCAAGTCCACCACCTCTCAGTCATCAGTCTTTGGAAATTGTGGCGGGTCATTGCAGTGATCAGTTTTCAGGTCCTTCAGAGCGATTTGCCTTCACAGTGTTGTTCTCTTGTTCTCTTGGCTCTGCTCACTTCATTTGACATCAATTCATACAAGTCTTCCCAGTTTTCTCCCAACTCCTCCCTTTCGTCATTCCTTAGAGCCATGTATTCCAGCCCAGTCATACATGTGGGGTTTTTGTCAGGTGTAAAGGGGTCCCTGAAATGAGATGACCCTGGAGGGAGAAGGCATGATGGAACTGACTTCCAGTCCCTCTGTGATACTCATTAGCATCGTGTCTCTGCAAAAATTCCTTAACATTTCTGTACCTCGATTCCCTTGTCTGCAGAATGAGGGCTTGGAACTCAGTGGCTTCTGGGGTTCTGGCATCAGATGGCTTTACTGGGGGGTCTCTGCCTCTCCTAGGGCTGCCCATCGCTGGAGTCCTTGCCCCTGAGGTCCAGATTCGACTCTTCTGGCCCCCTGGCAGTGCCCAGCAAGCCCAGGGATGATGTGGCGGTACAGAAGCTAAGGGACACCTCTCTTCACTGTCAATTGCACTGATTGCTTTGGGGGTTTCGGGGGGAGGAAGGAATGAGTCCTCGGTTAAATGGGATCGAGATAGCGTATCAAACAAGTAAATTGATTTGGCAATCAGCTGCTTCTGAGTCCCAGCTCTGTTACCACCTACTGTTTTGAGACATTAAGGTAATCTCTGCTAGACACATTATTTCTCTAGGAGTTGGGGGGAGGGTTTGGGGAATGTGGGTGCAAAAGGACACAATTAAAGAGGCCCTCACTTGTGAAGAAGGCCTATCAGGCCTGCTCTCCTTCCCCATGCCCCAGGGTTCCCAAGTTCATGGCCAAAGCCCTGGATACCCATCGAGGAAGGAGGAGGAAGCAGGCGGAGAGAGTCTGTCCGACACATCTTGTCTCATGTCCCTACAGTGCCTAGGAAATACACGCTTAACAAATTCTTCCTCACTCACCGCCCATTCATTCAACTCTTAGATTCTTTGATCGGATTTCTCTGCCGTGAACAGGAGGTTGACGAGCACCAACTTGTAGGGGTGGAAATTGCAGGTTTAGGGGACTAGTTGGCAAGAGATGGCAAGGGCAAGGTTGGGCAGGGCTAGCGAGTACTGCAAGAGAAGCGAAGGTCCAGAGCTTCAGGGCCCCCCGAAGGCATCAGACTGCCCAGGAATAAGGGCTTAGTTAGGGTCTCTTGGGTGGGTTTGGCCCTAGACGGGTTGGAATTCAGAGTCTGGGATGGAGGAAGATGGAAGCCGAAGAGGGAGAAGAAAAAGCCCATTTGGAGCTGCTAGCTCATTCCTGGAAGGACAATGCCTAAATTCTTTGGTCCTTCCATGGCCTCAAAACATCTTCCTAGTCTAATCTCTGAGGACTCCCTAGCCAGAACCTTTACCTCTATTCAGAGGGAATCCACTTAGTGCTCACAAGCCTGGCGTTGTCTTGGCTCCACGTTTTCCCTATTCTGTTTCTCCTGTGTTGAATGTCCTTTTCCTTTCTCTCTTTTTAAAAATTTTATTTATTTGATCAATTTTGAACATTATTCCTTGGTTACAAAAATCATTTTCTAGTCCTCCCTCCCCTCTCCCCTCCCCTCCCCTCCCATAGCCGATGTGCAATTCCACTGGGTATCTTTCTCTCTTCCTAGAGAAACATTTCCATCCTCTATGGTGCAGCTTACATCCTACCTTGACCCAGAGCCAGCCATCTCCACCAGCTGCCAGGATGGGGAGTTGGGGACCTTCTCCTCACTGGTTTCCAACTGCCAGTGGGCAGAGCAGCCACACCTGAAGGGAGCCAGTGGCTTTTCCCTTTCCCAATCCACCCTCAAAACCCTCCTTCCCAGGTCCCACCGGGCACAAGATGCCCACTGCCCACTGGATGCTGACCCCCAGATCTCCACCTCTGCTGGAGCTATCTCAGACTTTCCACCCTAACTTTGAAGTTCAGTATTCTCTTGGGAAGGGAACACCTACCTGCTCTGCTCTTCTCTGCTCCCCATATCCTCTGGGCCTTGCCATCTGCCCTGTAGCTTTCCCTGCCCAAATCCTTCCTGTCTGCCATGACCTGAACATGTACAGGAGCCCTCCTTTCTGCATGTCACCCCCTCTCCAATCTAATGTGAGCTTCTCAAAGACAAAGACTGTCTCAGTTTTTCTATTTGTATTCCCAGAATTTATTGGAGTGCTTGGCACATAATAAACACTTCGCAAACCCTCATACGTTCTGTCAGCATCAATTCCAAGACAGAAGGACAAAGGCTAGGCAATGGGGGTTACATGGCTAGGAAGGATCCAAGGCCAGATTTGAACCCAGGTCCTTCTGACTCCAGTCTGTGCTACTGTAAGTACTTAATAAATGCTTTTGTGAGGCAAGTAGGTGGTGGTGTAGAGGATCCTGCGTCAGACACTAATTGTGTTACCCTAGGCAAGTCAATTAACCCATCAGCCTCAGTTTCCTTATCTAGAAGTTGGGACAATAAAAGCATCTGCATAGGTCGTTGTAAGAATCAGATGAGATAATATATGCAAACCCTGAAGTACTTCATAAATGTTAACTAGTATTATCATCATCAAATGAGATAATGAAATGATGATTACATTATCCCCTGATGATGAAGGCTCTGTCCCATCACTGAAATGCTCTCCTTCTTGGAACCCCTCATTCCTTTCAGGGTTCCTGGCAAATGCCATCTCTTCTAAGAGGGACTCCCTCAATTGTGTGGTCTGGGACCTCAGTGGGAGCCCCACATTGAGCTTAAGGGAGGCCCCAACCTCTGCAGCTAGGACTGTGGCAGTGAGTGAGTCCAAAGCTGAAAGCTGCAACCAGGTCACTCTGCCACTTTGGAGGATCTGGGCCAAGAGCTGGAGGGGAGGTCAAGGGGGCAGGTGGGCATAAGGGGCCGATGTCTACTTCCTTGACTTCTGCAGGTCCCCTTCTAGCAGAAACCAAATGGATTCAGGAAAAATTTAAGAAGAATTTAATTTGTATAAATTGGCAGTGGGCAGTCTTGAGTTATCCCATATCCTAAGGCCTCCCCCCAACCCAGAATTCTGGGTTATGGAAGAATTCTGGCCAGGCTGGCTCACATGCCTTTTTTTTTCCCTATTCTCTTCTCCCAGGCACCATTGGCTCTGTTGTGGGCAGTGGGGCAGGTTTGACTCCCACTCTGCTTTGTTGAGGCCAGTTCCCAATGTTTTAGAAACCCTCCTCTAGCTTCTCTCTTTGAGAGAAGAGGGAGCTCAGTATGGGGGTGGGACAGAGCAGAAAGGAATCCCAGCGCAGAGAAAAAGCATGGAGGGCCATATGCTCTTTGGAAGCTGCCACGGAGGGTTTCTTTCAGCCTTTAACATGCCCTACCCCTCTCATGTGGGCACTTGACTCCTCTGCGCTCATACTCATTTCTATTTCTCCTTCTGGGAGCTGATGAGGGTCTAAACCAGAGTGGAAGCAGTATTAGAGGAAAAAAGGATATCTATCTATCTATCTATCTATCTATCTATCTATCTATCTATCTATCTATCTATCTATCTATCTATGTTCTGATGAAGACAGAAATGATAAGACTTGGCCCCAGCCTGGATATGTGGGGCGAGTGAGAAGGAGGAGCTGAGGATGATATCAATATGGCGAGTCTGAGTGACTAGGAAGATGGTACCCACTATTCTCTGGAGCCATGACCCAACTCCTCCTGCTGTCTTTGGACACTCCTTTTTTTTAAACTAGGTTAGAGCCTTAGAGATAATCTGCTCTTTCCCCATTTTACAGATGGAAAAATTGAGGTCCAGAGGGGATTTGAGGTATAATTCGTACTATTCAAGCTGGGATTTGAACTCACATGTTCTCACTCCAAATGTTCTTCTTCTGCCCCAGCTCCAAGTCCTCTGAACTTCTCATGTTGTTGTTTTTTTAACCCTCACCTTCCGTCTTGGAGTCAATACTGTGTATTGGCTCCAAGGTGGAAGAGTGGTCAGGGCTAGCAATGGAGGTTAAGTGACTTGCCCAAGGTCACCCAGCTGGGAAGTGTCTGAGTCCAGATTTGAACCCAGGACCTCCCATCTCTAGGCCTGGCTCTCTATCCACTGAGCTACCCAGCTGCCCCCCTTCTCCTGTTTTTTAATATAGTGTTGGACATGATTCCAGTGTTCCCACACAACCGGACTTCTTGGTCCCTTCCTTAGTCAGGGATACGCTGACAAGCATCAAGGACTCTCCAGGCACCAGCTCTGTGCCCCTGCGGCACTAGAGATGGCACCGACCTGGGCCAACCTTCTCATTCAAGGGTCTTGCTCCAGAGAGCCCAGATCCTGCCATCTGCAACAGGCCTTTCTCGATTGCCTTGGCGGGCAGCCCCTTCCACTTCTAGTCTCCGCTTCAGGTGTGTCTAGTGACAACAGTCTGTTCTTATTTGGTATAAAGTTGTCTCGACGCTACACCTCTCTGGAGTTACTGACGGACTCCCCCCTCGAGTGTGAGCTCCTTGAAGGCAAGGACTCTCTTTGAGCCTTTCCTGGTGTCTCAGGGGCGCCTGCCACATAGAAGCTGGATGGATGCTTATTGGCTGCCCAGCTGACCGGTGTGGGGCCCCCCGAGCCCAGCCCAGTGCCCGGCGCCCTCTAAATGTTCCAGAAATCATGGCCACCCTGTTCTGTTGGCCTGAGACAACCCCTAGGACGGATGCCACTTGAGAGTGCTGCAGTCTGGCTAGAGACAGGCTGCCGACTAGAAAACAAAAACAAAAACAAAAACAGACCTGCCAATTTGGGTGTTCATTTGCATCGTCTCCACTTGTAGTCAGAATGCTGGGGGATTGTTTGCCTGCCCTCCCGGTCTCCTCCTGGCCCCTCTCTGGCCCTGCTTGGGCTCCCCACTTCCCCCCGAGGTCCGGGGGGCTCATGGGGGAATGGCAGCCCCTCCAATTGCTCCCAGATTCCTTTCGGTCCCTGCGCCCTCTCCTCCCAGCCTGGCCCTCCTTCTGCATTAGCGCTTAAGCTATGCAAATAACTAACGGGAGGGAGCCCGTTTAAAGTATTTAGACTAAATGAAAAAAGGCTTTCATCAGTGCTAATGAGCCATTCAGGATGCCTCCCTGGTGAATTCGCTCTCTCCTTGCCTCCCTGCTCTGGGCTCCCCCCGCTGCACCCCACCATATACCTCCCCTCCCTCTCCCCACCCAACCCAGCAGCGGGCACTCCCGGGGGCACACCTGGGCTGCCCTCCTCACTCTCCTCCAGAGCCTGGACCAGTACGGATGGATGGCGGGTTCAGAGGTGGGCAGAGGGGGAGAGTCAGGGGGAGGGAGATGATGGAGGATTCTCCCAGCCCGTATGACCTAGGACCGTCGAACCTCATCTGTGCCCCATGATTCTTTGAGATTCTTTGAGAATGTGGCGCAGGGGAATGAACTGTGAATTTGGAATGAGGACTCAAGAGAAACTGGGTTCAAGTCTCATCATTGCTTCTTGTTGCTTGTGTGATTGGGGGCACGCTCCTTTCTCTGAGCCTCAGTTTCCCCCTTGGATGCACCCAGATCTGTTAACCCATTATTCATCTCTGGGGTGGCAGAGGGAGTGGAGCTTTAGAATTTTGGGAAGCAGTATGGCGTAGTGAATGGAAGACTAGACTTGGAGTGTGTGGGGGGTGAGGTTCCAAATCCTGGGTTCGAATCCTCTCTTAGATACTTCCTAGCTAGGCGTCCCCTGGAAAGTCAATTATTCTGAGCCCTTGTTCAGATGTATCTGTCTCTTCCTAACCCTTTCTGGGATTTTCTTGGCAAAGATCCTGGGAGTGGTTGGTCATTTCTTTCTCCGGCTCACCTTACAGATGAGGAAATTGATACAAACGGGGGAAATGACTGACCCAGGGGCATACAACTAGGAAGGACCTGAGGCCAAATTTGAACTCAGGTCCTCCTGACTCCAAGCTTAGAGCTCTACCTACCCGACCACCTAGCTGCCTCTAGGACTCTTCATTTTTAAAAAACCTTATATTCCATCTTAGAATCAATACTGTGTACTGGTTCCAAGGCAGAAGAGTGGTAAGGGCTAGGCAATGGGGGTTAAGTGACTTGCCCAGGGTCACACAGCTAGGAAGTATCTGCCTCTTACCTGACCCTAAATTTCTCTGTTTTGCAGAGAAGGAAACAGACCTGAACTTAATGACTTCCAAAAGGCCCCTTATGGCTAGTAAGTGATGGAGCCCTGGAGGTAGCCCCTTTCTTCACTATTAGTCCAGAGTTATGGCTTCTCTGTAGAGGAGAAAGAAGGATCCTGGCTTATTTCAGGAATCAGAAAAAGGAAAGTTGGGGACAAAGAACCAAGGCTAGAAATTTGCAGAGAGAAAGCTAAACCTGGGGTGACTGAGAATGGGGGACCCCACCCTTGTTCCCACTCCCCTCTCTCCCCCCAGCCCTCCTCCACCTTTACTGGCTGCCTGGATCTGAGAGGTTAAGCTGGCCAAGCACAGTGAGAATGAGATTTTAATGGGATCCATTTATTATCCCATAAAAGTTAATGAGTTTATCCAGGAGGTGCCCCGGCCCCTTTCAAGTTTTAATAGGGGATTAGTGCTGTGCCTGGCCCCAAAGACCTACATTACCCCCCCCCTTCTTCAAGAAGGTGGGGAATGAAGGAGGGCTGCTCCCCTGGGTTCAAGGCTTCTCATGCTGTCTCGATGTCCCCTTGGGCTGTCTGCCTGCCCCCCTGTCACCCTCTCAGGTCCTGGGCACATCCCAGCCTTGGCCCCCCGGAAAGAGACTGCCTGGGGTCAAGTCTGAAAAATTCTGAACAAAATCTCAAACCTCCCCCCAATCCCACTCTGGCCCCATCCAGGTGGACCATGGAGAGCATCCCTGAACGACTGTGCCCTCCTGCCTGAGGACCAGCAACTGCTGGAGGCTTTAAGCTGGCTGGATGAAAATGATGCAGCCCTGCATCTCGTGTCCCTTTGGTTCCCATTATTTCATTGATCCTATCGATAACCCAATGAGTTAATACCTAAGTGTGTGTGGAGTGGATAAGTCTGCTGGCCAGTTGGCGGGTTGTCTTGGAAAGGCCACTGACCTGGGAATGTTCAACTTGCAACCACTGGCTCTGAATTCAAATCCCACCTCTGCCAGATAGTCCCTGTAGGACTGTGGGCAGATCATTTGGGGTTTAGACTAGATTATTATTATTTTTAAACCCTTATTTTCTGTCTTTGAATGCGCCCTAAGACAGAAGACCAATAAGGGCTGGGCAATGGAGGTTAAGTGACTTGTCCTAGTGTTACACAACTAGGAAATTTCAGAGAATGGATTTGAACCCAGGTCTTCCTGACTCTCTTTCCATTGTACTACCTAGCTGCCCTGACTAGTGTGCAGGTGGAAAATTTGCCACACCTGAGCTACATTTTTACTTTAAAACAGGGGGGAATGTAACTTAGGTGTGGCACTAGATCATTAAAAAAAATCACCCCAAAACCTACTCTTAGCTTCTGTCTGAACTCATACTATGTATGGGTTCCAAGGTAGAAGAGCAGTAAGGGCTGGGCAATGGGGGTTAAGTGACTTGCCCAGGGTCACCCAGCTGAGAAGTGTCTGAGGCCATATTTAAACCCAGGACCTCCCACCTCCAGGCCTGGCTGTCTATCTACTGAGCCAACTAGATTACTTTTAAAGTCCCTTCTAGCTCTGGATCTGTGACCTGAATTTGGCAGATGAGGAAACAAGCTCAGAGAAGCCTGCTCAAAGCCACATGCTTTATTTTGCAGAACTGGCAGTAAAAAAGCAAAGTCTTCTAGGCTTAGAGCTGGAAGGGACTTCACCAGGCATCCACCTCACCCCCCTCATTTTACAGAGGAGCAACCTGGTAGCAAAGGGAGGATTTGAACCACTGTTCTCTGACTCTGAATCCAGGGCTCTCTCCTCCACTGTGCTGCCTCTAAGGCCCTTAACTGTTACTCCTGTCACATGGTACTAGCCTGGCTCAGTTTAGCTTGGTGCCAGGCAGCTGGTAAGGCTGGCACCAAAGAGAAATCTCTCTTTCCTTTCTTCCTAATAGCCAGGCTCCCTGGCTGGCAGGCTATAACAAAAATGAATTCCCACTTTCAATGGGCATTTTGTTCTTGGGCCAAATAGAGAAATAGATTGGAGTGCCAACTCTGCCCCCTCAGGTGCCATCCTCCTCTGGCCTGGGCACCTCCATGGCATAGGCTTCTTCCAGCCAGACTGAGCCAGAAGTGGCTGGGAGAGAGGAATGTGGACAGAAATTAGGGGATCACACTCAGCTCTTGACTGAAGAATAGGACAGGGCAGTGTGTTGGGGCACCCTTCGGTCAGGCTGATTTCCTCACTGTGTATGCACCTCTGTGCCCTTATTCGTGACTTATGTTCTCCTTTCTAGGAACAATCTGCCTTTGGCATTTGGCACTGACCCGCTCAATTCTCCGAGGAGGAAAAGATAGCCCAGAGAGGGAAAGGAACTTACCCAAGGTCACAGGGTAAGCTATGGGCAGAGGAGGGACTAAAGCAAGAGCTTTTTTATAAAGTTATTTCAACATAATTGGTTTTCTTGGAAATTCTATGCATTTTAAAACCTTCTGAGAAGAGGTCTGAGCAGAGGCTTCCTCATCGTGCCAGAGGGTCCATGATACAAAAAAGTCAAGAGTCCTTGAAGCCTGGGCTTCTGGATTGGGAGTGGGAGAGACTTGGATTCAAGTTCCAGCTCTGACATATAATAGCTGCCGCAGGACTGTGGACAAGAACAGATGAAGAAACCGAAGTGTGGACTTGCCCAGGGTTACATAGTGAGTCTCTGAGGTGGGACTGGATCCCAGGCCCTTCTTACTGCGTCCAGGGTCCTATCACCGACTTCCTTTCCAGATGAGAATGCTGGTTGATAAGCCCCAATTCCCCAAAGAAGGGTGTCATTGCTGTTGTCATCCTTTCAAGATCTATCTGAAGTCCTTATTCTTCCATGAAGACTATCCTGAGTCTCCCAGACTAGTGACATCACCCTCCTCTGCTTCCTGTTGTTTACATGTCCTCTGAAACTTCTATTGTCTACACCTCTTCTGACCTCCAAACTGTCTATATCTCCATATTGTCTATGCTTTCTTTGATCTGCCATTGTCTATACCTCCTTTGACCTCCATATAGTCTATCCCTCCTCTGAACTATTGTCTCTACCTTCTCTCACCTCTATATTGTCTCTACCTTCTCTGACCTCCCATTGTCTATACCCCCTCTGACCTCCATATTATCTATACTTTGTCTATACCTTCTCTGACCTCCCATTGTCTATAGCTCCTCTGACCTCCATATTGTCTATACTTTGTCTATACCTTCTCTGACTTCCCATTGTCTATACCTCCTTTGAACTCCATATAGTCTATCCCTCCTCTGAAATATTGTCTGTCCCTCCTTTGACCTCCCATTGTCTCTACCTCCTCTAACCTCCATATAGTCTATCCCTCCTCTGAACTATTGTCTGACCCTCCTTTGACATACTATTGTCTCTATCTTCTCTGACCTCCATATTGTCTATCCCTCCCCTTTGACCTCCCATTGTCTTTACCTCCTCTGACCTCCATATAGTCTATCTCTCCTCTGAACTATTGTCTGTCCCTCCTTTGACTTCCAATTGTCTCTACTTTCACTGACCTCCATATTGTCTATCTCTCCTTTGACCTCCCATTGTCTCTACCTCCTCTGACCTCCATATTGTCTATATCTTCTCTGACCTCCATATTGTCTATACCTCCTCTGACCTCCATATTGTCTATCTCTCCTTTGACCTCCCATCGTCTCTACCTCCTCTGACCTCCATATTGTCTATATCTTCTCTGACCTCCATATTGTCTATACCTTCTCTGACCTCCCATTGTCTATACCTCCTCTGACCTCCATATTGTCTATTCCTTCTCTGACTTCCCATTGTCTATACCTCCTTTGACCTCCATATTGTCTCTACTTCCTTTGACCTCCTATCGGCTCTATTTTCTCTGACCTCCATATTGCCTATCCCTCCTTTGAGATATTGTCTCAACCTTCTCTGACTTCTTATTGTCTATACTTCCTCTGATCTCCATATAGTCTATACCTCTTACTTAGAACTGAACATATAGATGACCCTGTTCTACTAGTTATTTTTTCTTTCAGGTGTGAGTCTCTCATTCCCCCCAGTTAGATGGTAAACTCTTGGAAGGCAAGATCTGTTATCCCTACCCCACCTGGTCTAGTGCCAGGAGTGCATAAGAAATAAGAATTTTTTGCCATTCCTTACTATTCTGGGCAGCCAGGTGGCACAATGGATAGAGTGATGGGCCTGTAGCCAGGAAGACTCATCTTCCTGAGTTCAAACCTGGCCTCAGATACTTATTAGCTATGTGACCCTGGACAAGTCACTTCCTGTTTGCCTCAGTTTATTCATCTGTAAAATGAGCTGGAGAAAGAAATGGCAAACCATTCCAGTATCTTCATCAAGAAAACTCCAAAGAACTGAACAATAAAAACCCTTGTCCTTGCCCTTCTTCCCTTGTTGAATTTCTACCCTTTTCCCAAAATGCCTAGCTTCCTTTCCAGGCCCCAATAGCATTTTCTCTGTGTCTCTCTCATATACCCAGATCTATGCATGTTTCTTTTATTTCTTTTTCTTTTTTAAAACCTTCATCTTTTGTCTTAGAATCAATACTATGTATTGGTTCTAAGTCAGAAGAGTGGTGAGGACTAGGCAATGGGGGTTACCCAGAGTCACACAGCTAGGAAGTGTCTGAGGCCAAATTTGAACCCAGGTCTTCCCATCTCTAGTCCTGACTCTCAGTCCACTGAGTCACCCAGCCACCCCCATCTATGTATATTTCTAAAGTCCTTTGAGCCAGAGATTGGGTCTTATACAAACTCTGTCTCTATCTAGTACCTTCACTTTCCTCTTTTTCCCCTTAGGGCTTTCTGGAGGCCAAGGCCATCCTGAGGACCCTTGAATAGTGCCTTTTGGAGTCCTGGCACTAGGCTAACATGGAGAATGAGTAATTGCTATGAGATCATTCAGAAGAGAAGACTGGCCATTGTTGGCAACTCCCAAGGGCTGGGATTTAAATTTTAGGGGAATGATTAGTGGTAGATTTGAGCCCAATCTACTAGGGAAGGCCTGGAGGGACTTCTGCTGCTTCCCTCTTTTGGCCACCCTCCTAGCTCTGGAGTTTCTCTTGCCTGGACTTGCCTGCCCAAGGAGGGAAGGAAGGAAGGAAGAGGAAAAAGTCAAATTAAAAACAAATAAATGTTATGAACAATTTTCTGTTAAAAGCCGACAGAATAAGGATGGAATCCTAGAATGTTAGGATTAGAAGGGCTGGATGTCATCTAGTCCAGCCTCTGTCTCATTTTTACAGATAAGGAAACTGAGGCCCATAGAGGAGAGGGGGCCTGCTCAAGATGAGTAGAACTGGGGCTCCAAAGCTGGTTCTAAATACTCTATCGACTCGGCCTCCTAACTGCCTACCACCTATCATTATTTCCATTTTACAGATAGGAAACGTGAGGTAGATAGTTAAGTGACTTACCCAGGGTCACATAGCTAGTAAGCAATTAAGGTAGAGTTTGTGCTTAGGTTTTCTGGACTCTTAAGTCCAGTACTCTAGCTATCTAACTTTCTTCCTTGGAGAAAATATTAAGTCTTAGAACTGTGGCATACTCCAACTCCATCTTAGAATTGTACCTTTAGTTCTGGAAGTAACCTTAGAGACCAATCTAGTTGAATACCCTTATTTTACAGATGGGGAAACTGAGTCTAGAAAAGTAGAGTCATAGATTTAGAGCTGTGTGTGGGTCCTCAGAGATCATCTAGCTCAACCCTTTTGTTTTTATAGGGAAACAGATCCAGAAAGATAGATTCCTGGGATCAATAGATTTGGATTATAAGGAACCTCAGGGGCCTTCGGGATACAGAGAGGTTAATCACTCACTTAAGTCATTTAATGACTTACAAAAATAGTAATGGAGCAGCTGGTGGCCCAGAAGTTAGAGCCCCAGGCCTGGAGAGTTCAAATGTGACCTCAGACACTTACTAGCTGGGTGATCCTGGGCAAATCAGTTCACCCTGTTGGCCTCAGTTTCTTGGTCTGGCCAATGAGCTGGAGAAGGAAATGGCCCACCGCTCCAGTGTCTCTGCCAAGAAAACCCCAAAGGGGGTCACAGAACAAAATAGCAGAGCCAGGACGGAAGATGATGCTCTTCTCCTCCAAATCCAGCAGCCGTCTTCCCAGTGTTCCTTGTGTTTTCTGTCTCCTGTTTGCTTTCCAATCACTGCATTTCTTCCCTAGCTGTCTCCACCGAAGGATTAGTGGCACTTGGGGACCCTAGGAGGCCTGGATGGGCTGGGGGGAGGGAATAGGAAGAGAACTTGCAGAAGGTCCCCCTGCAGAGATTCATCTGGGTCAAGGTGATCCTCTTTTAAAATGTAAATATCTGGGAGGGTTAAGCCTATGGGCCATTCACACCTCAGTGTGAATAATTTGAATCTGAGAATTAGCCTGATTTCCTTCCAGCGTTTCGGCACCCAGTGAACCCGGGCTTTGATTGGGTAGCTGAGGAAGGAGGAGTCACTCTGGAGGCAGGGGGCACTTCTCTGGAAAGCCTCGCCACGGCCGACGAGGCGGGAGGGCTTCTGAAGCTACCAGGCAGCGGGAGGGCTCTTCGCCTACTTCAGAATCTTCCCTCCGAGTCCTTGTGAATTTCAGGGCTACTCACAGGCATTACCCAGGCTGCCTTGGGCTCTCAGGCCCCGGCTGCCCAGGAGATCCACTTCAGAACCTCTGCTCAGGGGATGATGGGGGGGGGAGGGGAGGCTCTGAGCTCCCGGGGGGGGGGGGGGGGCTCTCTGCAGTGCCTGGGGAGAGCTGGAGTCTGAGGCCCGGAGTTGGAATCCTTCCTAGCTATATAACCTTTGTGGATACCCTGTATCACCTGCTCTAAGCCTCCTCTCTATACAATAGGGCTGGGCTTGGGGGTGCTTTAACCCTCCTTTCATCTCTCAAAATCTGAGATTCTGTGATCTTCTCCAGCTCAGAGTCAGACCCCTGGGCCCAGGCAGGAATTCTGGCCCCAGTTATCTTCCTGACATCTCCCTAGGGGCCGGGCCCACCATGACCTCTCCTTCTTCTTCTTTTTTTTTCCCAGAAAAAAAGGAATTGATTTTTATTCAAGTAACTGCAAATAGGAAACTGGAGTGGGGAATCTCATAACAGTCTGACACCCCCCCCCTTCCCCTTCAGCTGGACCTCCTTCATGGACCCTTTAAGACCATGAAAAAAATCATTAAAAATTTTAAAGAGCCTTTTAAAATATTAAAAAAGACCCTTACCTTCCATTTTAGGATCAATACTAGGTATTGGTTCTAAGGCAGATGAACAGTAAGGGCTAGGCAATGGGGATTAAATGACTTACCCAGGGTCACACAGGTAAGACATGTCAGAGGCCAAATTCTCTATCCATTGAGCAGCTTAGCTGCTCCCCAAATCCCTCCATCCCTCCATCTATCCCTCCATCCCTCTATCCCTCTATCCCTCCATCCCTCTATCCCTCTATCCCTCCATCCCTCTATCTATCTATCTATCTATCTATCTATCTATCTATCTATCTATCTATCTATCTACCTCCCTCTATCTCTATTTATTCCTCCCTCCCTCCATTCATTCATCTATCTACCTCTATCTCTATCTATCCATCCATCCATCATCCCTCTCTCTCTCTCCATCTTTCTCTCTCTCCCTATCTATCCATCCCTCCATCCCTCTATCTATCTATCTATCTATCTATCTATCTATCTATCTATCTACCTCCCTCTATATTTATCCATCCATCTCTCCCTCCCTCCATTCATCCATCTATCCCTCCATCCATCTATCTACCTCCCTCTATCTCTATTTATCCCTCCCTCCCTCCATTCATCCATCTATCTACCTCTATCTCTATCTATCCATCCATCCATCATCCCTCTCTCTCTCTCCATCTTTCTCTCTCTCCCTATCTATCCATCCCTCCATCCCTCTATCTATCTATCTATCTATCTATCTATCTATCTATCTATCTACCTCCCTCTATATTTATCCATCCATCTCTCCCTCCCTTCATTCATCCATCTATCTACCTCTATTTATATCCATCCACCATCTATCCATCTATCCATCTATCTATCCATCTATCTATCTATCTATCTATCTATCTATCTATCTATCTATCTATCTATCTATCTTTTAAACCCTTCCCTTCTGTCTTAGAATGAATACAGTGTATTGGTTCTAAGTCAGAAGAGCAGTAAGGGCTAGGCAATGGAGGGTTAAGTGACTTATCCAGGGTCACACAGCTAAGAAGTATCAGAGGCCAGATTCTCTATCCAATGAGCCACCTAGCTGCTCCCAAAACATTTTTTAAACCTTTATCTTCTGTCTTAGAACCAACATTGTGCTGATTCTAAGGCAGAAGAACAAAAAGGGCTAGGCAGTTGGGGTTAAGTGACTTCCCCAGAGTTGTAGAGCTGGAAAATGTCTGTGGATGGATTTTAACCCAAGACTTCCCATCTCTGGGCCTGTCTTTCTATCAGCTGAGTCACCACCAAGTCCAATAGGAATGATGGTTTTTTATGTCTTGTGTATCTTTGTTTTTAACCTTACCCTTCCTCTTAGATTCAAGACAATGCATTGGTTCCAAGGCAGAAGAGCAGTAAGGGCTAAGCAGTGGGGGATAAATGATTTGCTCACATCACATGGCTAGGAAGTATCTGAGGCCAGATTTGAACCCAGGATCTCCCATTTCTAGGCCTGGCTCTCCATTCATTGAGCCACCCAGCTGCTCCCCCAAATATTTTTCAATAATTGCATTCCAACATAATTGATTTCTCTTGTAATTCTACATATTTTGTTGTAGACACTTAAAAACAGTATCCTGAGAAGGGGTTCACAGGTTTCCCAGGCTGCTGCTAAAGGGGTCCAGAACCCCCAAAAGGTGCAGAACTCCCTCCAAGAACCAGCAAGACTGCAAAGCTGAGAGGCCTGTGGAAATGTGAGCCATTGTTGACACATGGCTTTCTGCCTCTTCTCCCCAAGCAGCTATATTCTGCTCTATGTGTTCTGCAGAAGGAGCGAGAAGGAATGTATATAATTAAATCCATGGATGCATGGAGGCTCACACCTGGATACCCGCGTGAATGCACACAAAGGCAGGGTCCTACCCGGGAAAGGAAGACAGTTCTGGAGCCAGAAGATCTTCCTTTGAACCCTGGCTCTGAGATTTCCTCCCTGGCTGTAGCCTGATCCTGGGGAAGTCACCATCCCCCTGGATTCCTATATTTTCACCTATAAACTGAGAGGGTTCGAATAGAGGCTCCCACCCAGCTTCTAGCTGAATATAAACATCTCTAAGAATTGATTTATATCCATACACACACGGACACGCACATAGATGTGGGAGAGACTAGAAGAAAGCCAGTCTGGAACTTAGGGAGTCCTGGGTTCAAATCTTGGGCTAATCACCCCTTCAGGTAACCTTCTCAGATGGAATAGCATCAGAGAGTCTCCTGTCTCCGGAGTTTCTTCTATTAATTAAATCATAGGTTCAGCCCCTATTCCAATGCTGACATGCAGAGAAACAATGAAAAGAGAGGAAGGCATTTCCAGGGAAATTCAGGACGTTCCTTCCTACTTTTCCCTCTCTTGATCTCACCTTTCTCCCCCCCCCATTTCCAACAGAGACCCCGTTGCCTGGCTCCTCCCAGAGAGGGAAATCCATCCCCTGGCAACATCCCCTGACTGGCACCAGGCCCAGCTCAGCCCAGAGGAGAG
The DNA here is from genome assembly GCF_027887165.1 of Monodelphis domestica. Taxonomy (NCBI): domain Eukaryota; kingdom Metazoa; phylum Chordata; class Mammalia; order Didelphimorphia; family Didelphidae; genus Monodelphis; species Monodelphis domestica. The sequence goes on from NC_077228.1 coordinate 507,395,903, forward strand.
CCCTGGAGGAAGCCCACGGAGTAGGGGGGATCCCCGTCCTGTTCCCCCGGCTGAAAGGCCTGGGACGGCGGCCCCGCTCCCTCTCATCCCTCCAGCTGTCAGTCGTGCCCATGGGGCCTTGACAGAAAGGGCCAGGGCAGCGGGGCGAGCTGGTGGCATCCGCCACATTCTCTGTTTTCCAATTTAAAATCTAATATGTTCTCGCCACCGCAGAGCCAGGGGCTGGAGAGGGTGATTAATGGGGCCGTCTGCCGCAGCTTCACCTCCGCCTTCTGTTCCCACACCTTCCCCGCCAGCCAGATGCTGCCTCCGCCGCGTCTCTGTCCCCCTTCCCGCCTGGTCTGGGCTCCGGGTCCTGGGCTGCCCACGGGAGGCGGGGAGGCCGAGGATCTCAGGCAGGGGGAGGGGGCAGGGGGCTCCCGGCTTTGGAGCGGACCCTTCCTTCAGAAGGCCCGTGTCTTTTTTCTGAACAACAACGAGACGGATAGCCATCGGTCCTGGCTCAGAGAAGCTGTGGCAGGGGGCAGAGAGAAGGGACGAGGTAAAGGAAGGGCGAGGGGCAGGGGTCTGGCCGTACAGGGTCTCAATGCCCCGCTTCTTCCCCCTGGCCCTTCGGAGGCTCTCGCTGGGCCGGGGGAGGTCGTGCTGGCACGAGGGCTGACGGACATTTGATGCAGTCACACACGGGGGCTGAAGGAGGAACGTGGCACGGAGCTCTGTGCCCTGTGCCCGCCTGCCCTTCCCCCGCTCTCGCCACTGCCACCACCACCACCACCACCACCACCACCACCACCACCACCGTATTTCTCTGAATGGAACAGCTCCTGCTAAATGTCAGCCTGGAACCTGCCAGCTTAGAGCTCTCCCTAGGAAAGAGCTGCTGGGGACTGGCACTGAGCCGTCTCTCCAGGGACGGGCAGGAAAACGGGAGAATGCATCCGGTGCCCTCTGGGCCAGCATCTCTTCTCTAACAGCCCACATCCTGCCCCTCCACGCCCTCCTAGGAGTGTGTGGCCATGCCCAGCGCGAGGGAGCCTTCCGGGCTCCCAGAGGCCAAAGAAGAACGAGAGACTGCCTTTTGGAGTCCATGATCGCCAACCACAAAGTGGTGGCCCCTGGACACTGGCGGGGGAGAGGAGCGGCATTCCCTCCTTTGATGATGGACTCTTCCCCAATGGACCGATCCACCCATCCGCCATTATCTGGTCAGCATCTGCCAGACGATGCCAAGTGCAGGGGTGCTCTCTGGGAGACTCTAGGCTATGTTCCTTCTGGGCAAGGCCATGTTTTGGCCCCTAGGGGCACTGAGGTCACATCCAAGTGACTCTTCCCTTCTGGGTGGCTCATCCTTCATGGAAGGTCCTTCGAGATGTGCTCATAGGGCAGGGGAAGGCATGGTGACTAGGCGCCCTCTGAAACAGGGGCACATTTGCTGCTATTGGCTAAACTCTAGAATCATGATGGTCCTACTGGCTCCTAAAGAGACACCCATAGTAGGGGAAAGAACCCGGGAGACCTGGTTTTGAGTCCTTTTTCTGCCCCTGGGTGGAAGCACCTGAGACCGTTCTCTGAATCTTATTAGATGTCTCCTCTGTAAAATAGGGATAATAGTCATACATGTCCCTGCCTTCCTCATACAGCAGTGTGGTGGGTGTATTGATGGAGTTGGAATCTAAAGATCTGGGTCCAAAAACACAATGGTTGGCCCTTAAGCGCTATGTGACCTTGGGTAAGTCACTTTGCTTTTCTGAATCTTGGTTTTCTTCTCTGTGAGATGGAATGCCAATGCTTACACGGCTTTGCTCACAGCTTTGAGGAAAGGCTTTGCAAGTCTTAAAGTCTTATCAATATCCAATGAAATACCATGTGGAAACATGTTAGAAAAGCATAAGGTGCCGTACACATACATAGAAGGTGTTATTGCTATCAGCTGTGGGTTCTCTGGAATGGAAAGAAGAAGAAAATCATGCAATTAATTAACAAGCAATTTGGACCCAGGATACTTATTAATCACCTACTATGTGTCAAGCAATAGGTTCTGGTGATACAAGATCAGAAATATGTCAGCCTCTTCCCCAAATACCTTATGTTCTATAGGGGGAGAACTAAATAAATAGATGTAAGAGGTTATGGGCATGCTGGATCCAGAGTGGGGCTTAGGGTTAGGAAGACCAACCTCTGACATATCCTGACTGTGTGACCTTGGGCAAGTCACTTTCTCTCTCTCAGTGCCCCAGGTAAAACTCTAATTATGGGTCCTGATTTGTATGGGAAGAGGGAGAAAGTTCCTTACTAGGAACTTCTTACACTGATAAAATCCTAGATTTGGTCCACATATAGACAGGAGACTCAGAAGTTCTACTAGCACGAAATGGACACAGGAGGTGCTCAAGATGAAAATGAGAAAAGGAGGCTAGCCCAGAACCAGTTGAATGGCTTAACCCCAATCCATTAAGAAGTGTTGGTCTAGGGGCAGCTAGATAGCACAGTAACTGGAGTTCTAGGCTTGGAGTTGGGAGGACCTGGGTTCAAATATGGCCTCAGACACTTCCTAGCATGAGAGGAAGGAAGGAAGGGAATAAGGAAGAAATGAAGGAAGGAAGAAAGGGAGGGAGCAAGGAGAGAGCTAGGTAGTACAGTGAATAGAGCATCAGGCCAGATTTGGGTTTAAATCTGATCTTAGATACTTCCTAGCTGTGTGACCTTGGGGAAGTCATTTAACCTCCATTGCTTAGCCCTTGCCACTCTTCTGGCTTGAAACTAATATTTAGTCTTGATTCTAAGACAAAAGGTAAGAATTTAATTTTTTAAAAAATATTGTTCAGACTTCATCTCTAATGAATGCACCACAGAATAAATTCCATAATTAGACCACCAGGCTCAGTGTCTGACCCATGGGAAAAGAAGGCATAAGTATTAAAAAAGACCAAACTCAACTAATGATACTAGGCAGTCTGAGCCTATGGAATGGTTCAGACAAGATTTAATAAATCAACAAGCATTTATTAAGGACTTCCTCCCTGGCAGAGACTGGGCCAAGTGCTATAGGTCCAAAGATAAGAACAATCCTGTCCTCAAGGAGCTCACATTTTAATTGGGGAAACATGTATTTACCTAGGTAACTCCTGGATAGAGAATTGAGCTTGACTTCAGGGAAGGAGGAAAGGGAAAGCCTGGGCTCCTGATGTCCTCTGGTGGGCCAGAAGTGAGTGGGGGTCTCTGTTCAAGGCTAACATCAGATTGGTCCTCACTCAGTCACTTTCAGTGAACTCAGGTCCTCTCCCTCTCCCTGAAGGCACATTTCCTAATTAGCTTGGATGTTTATGCTGAGAGAGGGAGGTAGCAGCTCTGGGAGATGGGCCAAGGCTCCATATTTCACATCCCATTTTGCAGATGGGGCAAGTGGGTGCCAAAGGAGAGAGAGAAAGAGAGGGAGAGCGAGAGAGCTAAGTGGTGATATAGCCAGGAGGGTAGGAACCATGAAACCATAGACCCAGAAAATATTAGAGCTGGAATGGATTCTAGAGACCATCTAGTACTCACCCCTGGTTTGAGCAAGGGGGTCCTGGGCTAGCTGCCGGGAACCTATTCCAAGGGAGCCCAAGGGTCAAAGCTGGCCATGAGGCTGCGCTGGAAATGGATCTGTTAATAGCCAGCCACAATCCCTCACCAAAACCCTAAACTTGTTTCAAGAACAGCTTCATCTGGACCCTCAGGGACTAAACTGCCCTGATCCCAATCCCTCAGTTTCTTCTCTTAATCAAATAATACCTCATTGGACCGATGCTCCCCTTGGTATGCAAGCAATTCACCATTACTGTGGTCCTGGATATTTTATCTGGGGTCATTCCTTCATTCATTCAACAATTCTATAAAGAAATGCTGTGTTTCTCCCGAGCACTGTGCTTGGTTCCTGGTGAGATAATGAGGGTCTAGAATCCATGGATGGAAAGTTGGAAGGCTACTTACGGCATTATCCCTATCCTTCTATGTTATCGATGAGGAAATCCAGACCTAGAAAAGGCACTAAAGTGACTTATCCAAGATCACACAGATTGTTAGCAGTCTGGCTGGAATTTGAATGTATATCCTCTGATTCTAAAACCAGCCTTGTTTCCTCTGCACCAACCTGTCTTCTCTTTAGGGAGGGCAAGGTTCCTGCCCTCCTGGAGCTTATAGTCAGTAGACTGGTCCTCCATCAATTAGTGTTCTGCTGGATTTGAATGCCAGCTTTACTCCCTGTGGGTCCTTGGGCAAGTCACTCCTCACTTTTTTTTTTCATCTGAAGGGATAAGATGAGATGATCTCTGAGGTCTCCTCCAGTTTTAAATCTTTGATCCTGGGGTCTGGGATCTGGCTTTGGTTGGGGCCCATACGTCATTTGGAGAGAAAGGTGAGTGAGATTGAGGCTACACCTTCTGTTTATCCCCTTAGCCAAGGGGTTGCCACATGATTGGACCACACTTCAACTCCTTAAAAATCAACCAGGAAATCAGTTGACATTTCCCAATATCAATAGCTCTCTGGACTATAAGCAACCTAGGACAGGGGATCTAGTGACCCCACTCCTACTTGGCTCCAAGATTTGATAGCCAGGGAACTCTGAGGCCACCCTGTGATGAGCACTGGTTTGAGTCGAGTTGGGCAGAGGTGGTCCTGTTTCTCTGGCTCTGGAATTTCTCCCTCATAACAGGGACTAATGGTCCAGGCTCATATTCAGCTGGTTCTAGGTTGGCCTCCTTTTCTCATTTTCATCCTGAGCATCTCCTATGTCCATTTTCCATCTCCCTCCTCTTGTACATGTCACAAAATGCAGCTGTGTCTAGAAAATACATTGAGCAGGTCAGCTAGGTAGCTCAGTGGTTTGAGAGCCAGACCTAGAGAGGTCTGGGAGAAAGGAAGAAAGGAAGAAATCAAGATGGAAAGAAAGGTAGAAAGATGGAAAGAAGGAAGGAATGCAAGATGGAAAGAAGGAAAGAAAGAAAGATGGAAAGAAGGAAGGAAAGAAAGAGAAAAAGAAACAAGCAAAGAGGTAGAAAGATGGAAAGAAGGAAAGAAAGGTGGAAAGAAGGATAGAAAAAAGAGCGTATACTGAGCTCCTTGCTCAAATGGGTATCCAGCACAAAAGTCCTTTCTTCTCTATCATCTTCTCCGGTTTCCTCTAGGTCTCCTGCTGGCTTCCTGCTCCTTGGTTCCCAGGCTGGGGAAGGGAGCCTGACAATCAGAGTACCTGTTACTCTATTGCTCACCTTCTGGGGTGAGGGTCTCTCTCCAAAGGCAGTGCCCCACCTGGCCATCCTTGGGCAGAGATTCATTCTTGGGAAGGTACTGCCTTAAGACCTCCCCAACCCAGCTCAATTTCTCTGTTAGAGGGAGGGGGAAAAGTGGTTATAAATAGCAGCAGCTCAGATCCAGTTCTCCTTGAGGGGTCATCTGAGCCCAAGATTGAGACAAAGGGAATTGATGGGGGCTATTGTGTGACAGGCATGTGCCTGTGCAGAGATGCAGGACCTAAAATGTGTCTCATGCCCCCTGCTCATAAGTCTAGATAGCCACACCTAAGCGCATCGACACACCCAAACATGCCAAGATGGACAATCAGAGACAACTCTCCAAGGCTACACAAAGACAGAGACCCATACCCTCCCCCCCATCCAGAACATCCAGGGACTCTAAATCACAGGAACCTAGCCAGGCACCCAGACACTTCTAGATAGAAAAACCCAGGGGTAACTAGACATAACCACCCAGAACCACACCCAGGCAGAAACACCCAGAAGAACATACTTAGGGGCATCTGGGCACAGACAACAGGGGACACCCAGACTCTCAGAGACACTTTGAGACACACCCATACACCTACCCCTGCACAGAAACAGATAAATATGTGTAGTCACAAGCAGAGAATTTTCAAGGCTCTGGGTCCCCAAGAGAACAGTCTTTGCTCCTCATCACTCTTATTTATAAAGGAAAGAAAGCTCTGGGTATCCCTCACCTCTGAAACACAGGGCAACGTTGGCTAAATCAAAGAATGAACCCCATTGAAGACATTCCCCCATCCCTTCTCTTCTTGCCTGCACAGGGGCAGCTCAGAAACTGTATCCCCCACCCCACCTTTTTATCTTTCAGCTGTGCCAGGTTATACCCAGCCTAGGGTTGGAAATACATATTCTAGATACTCTGATGGGTATAGACGGTGGATGCCAGCCGGGTCTCTAGATCCCTGGCACTTGGTGCATATAAGAAGCCAAGCCAGCTGCCCATCACCCTGAAGGGCATACATTGACATCAGGACAGTTTGAGGGAGAGGGAATACAGGGTCTGTGCCAAATCCACTGGGGCATCCCAGTTTCCAACTGAGGCCATGCATTTGTCCAAGAAAGGGATCCTCTGTCCTCTTGGCTTCTGGCTTCAGCACCTTCTGGCTGAGACTCTTAGATCAAAGAAGTCATCCTGAGAAGTCATCTCATTGCCCCATTTCTAGACTAGGTAAAAAAATGTTCTCAAAGGCGGTTGTTCTGTTCTTAAAGTGAAGGAGCCCATCTCCTTGGTCTCAGGATCTCCTCTATTTTCTCCTTTCCTTTTCCCCTCCTCCTCCTGCTCCCTACTGGTTTCATCTTTGAGAAGCAGAGTTCGTGTGTGTGTGTGTGTGTGTGTGTGTGTGTGTGTGTGTGTGTGTGTGTGTGTGTGTGTAAGGATGGGGAGAGGGGGGCCTGCTCTTCCCTCCTCATTGCCTGGGTCATGGCTGCAGGCTCACCATTGATTAATATTTCAAACCACCAGCACATCTCGTTAACTGGATGTAAATTATATATGCAATAATGCCCACTGGAATTGGGAGCTTCAGATAGAGCAATCTGCCTCAGACCTAATCAACAGACTCTTCCAAGTCGTCCCAAGCAGACCACCTCCTGCTGCCGACCTCGGCTCTCCATGCCCGACCCAGGCAGAGATGGCTCATCTGCCTGAGTGTCTAGGGCCAAGGCCAGAGGATCCTTCTCTCTTAGAGGTCAGGGATAGGCAGGTAGGTTCCGAGACCCTCTGGGCACGTGGATGGCTGGAGTCATGCTGAGGACTCTAACACATGATTAGAAAGTCCAGGCTGAGCAGCCTAGAAGCTGTTGGTCATCTGGAAGTGCAGAAGCAGCTTTTGTTTGGCCAAACAGCTTCCAGGTCACGTAAGAGCTCCTTTGGGAGGGAAGAAGTTGGATTGGGATTGGGATGGGCTATCAGGAAATTGAAAGATCAAGAACCCTCGTAGAGAAGGAGCAGGAGAAGGTGTAGAGTAGGGGAGAGGGAGTACCAATTTGTACTGATTTCCACACATTTTGACATTCAAAGAAAATGCAAATAAGATGCAAAACAGCATGCAAATGCTCATCTGCTTGGAGCTTAGGCCCTTTTTATTACAAGTCTTTATTTTATTTTATTTTTTATAAATAAATGAATATTATAAATAAAAATTTATTTATTACAAGTCTGACCTGTCCTCTCCAAGAAGGGATACTTCCAAAGGTGACTGACTGGTAGATTAAGTTTGATGGACTAATTACTTAAAAAAACCCACCCAAATAAACCTTAATATCAATTCTGAGACAGAAGGACAAGGGCTAGGCATTGGGGGGGGGGTTAAGTGACTTGTCCAGAGTCATATAGGTAGGAAGTATGGGTCTAAATTTGAACCCAGGTCCTCCTAATGATAGAGAGGGGGAAGGAGGGAGAAAAAAAGAGAGAGGGGGGAGGGAGAGAGAAAGAAAAAGAGTGAGAGAAGAGAGAAAAGAGAAAGAGAGGGAGAGGGAGAGAGGAGAGGGGAGAGAGAAGGAGAGAAAGAAAAAGAGTGAGAGAAGAGAGAAAAGAGAAAGAGGGAGGGGGAGAGAGAGGGGGAGAAGAGAGGGGAGAGAGAAAGAGAGAGGGAGTGGGAAGGAGAGAAAGAAAAAGAGTAAGAGTGAGAGAAGAGAGAAAAGAGAAAGAGAGGAGAGAGAGAGTGAGAGAGAGAGAGAGAGAGAGAGAGAGAGAGAGAGAGAGAGAGAGAGAAAGAGAGAGAGAGAGAGAGAGAGAGAGAGAGAAGGCTGCTGGGGCCATGGTTGACTGGAGGTAGAGTTGGGTATTGTCCAGACTGCAGGCAGAGGGAGGCTTCTGGGCTTCAAAGACCAACTCTTTTGGCATCTGGCTTCAGGCTGGGGGCCCAGGCTTACCTACTCAGTTTGGTTCTTGCAGATGCAAAAGGCTTTGGGGAAAGGTAGGAAGCCAGAATGCTACTCAGCTGCCCCAGAAATGGTTACTTTTCAAGGATGTTGGAAAGGGAACTCATGTTTCAAGCAGGGATTAGATAAAGTCTCCCAGGTTTTTATAGCAGTGACATCAAGAGATTATATAGGATGGGGGGTAGCTAGGTGGCTCAGTGGATTAAGAGTCAAGCCTAGAGAGGGGAAGTCCTGGGTTCAAATCTGACCTCAGACACTTCCTAGCTCTGCCCTAAAGTTTGGCAAATGATGAGAGACAGAGGCCCAGGAAGAGAGAAATATGTTTGAGTTCAGGTCCATCTTATTTTACAAAGTACCCAAGCTGTCCAGGTTCATTTACATGTGATTTGCATTTTGTTTGCATATCATTCATTTACTATCAAAATGCACCATTCAATGATCATTTGGTGATTAATCATCAATCATCAAAAGGGATCATTCATCAATATTCAATGGGAGGCTAAGACAGATCGGGTTAGCTCCAGGAGCTTGGGGGGTGTGAAGAAATCTGAGGCTCAGCTCTTGCCCTTGAGAAGCTTACAGTCCAGTTGGGGAGATTCCAAATGTATGTGGGCAAAGATAACCCACAATGTCAGGAACTATTAGAGTATTCAGAGAGTTGTCATGTCATAAATGTCCACTTATTCTGCTTATTTTTAGAGGGCAGAATTAGGAACCACAGCTGGAAGCTATAGGTGGGAAGATTTCTGTTCAACATAAAGAATGATTTTACAAAAAATGAAGAGTTGTTGGGGCTTCCTTGTAAAGTAGTGAGTTCTCTGTCATTGGAGTTCATCAGAATGTGCTGGACAGGTTACTTTTTTTTTTAAACACTTGTCTTCTGTCTTAATAAAAATTCTAAGATAGAAAGACAATGGCTAGGCAATAGGGATTAGGTGATTTGTCCAGCCATGCATAGCTAGGAACTGTCTGAGGTCAATTTTGAACCCAGGTCCTCCCAACTCTAGGCCTGGAGCTCTATCCATTGTGCTGTCTGGCTGTTCTAGGACTGATTACTTTTCATGGATGTTGGAAAAGGAACTCATATTCTAGGTAGGGATTGGATAAGGCCTCTGAGGTCTTTCATTGCAGATTAAGAGATTATACAGGATGGGGGCAGTTTGATAACTCAGTGGATTGAGAGTCAGGCCTAGAGATGGGAAGGAAGTTCAGGGTTCCTAGCTTTGTGACCTTGGACAAATCACTTAACTTTACCCAGCCCTTATCACTCTTCTGCCTTGGAACCAATACACGGTATTAATTCTAAAATATATGGAAGGTAAAGGTTTTTATGAGAGAGAGAGAGACAGAGAGACAGAGAGACAGAGACAGACAGAGACAGAGAGGGACAGAGAGATGGAGAGAGAGAGAGACAGAAAGATAGATAGAGAGAGAAGGAGAGGGAGAGAGACAGAGGGAGACAGAGAGAGACAGAGAGATAGAGAGAGACAGAGAGAGAAGGAGAGGGAGAGAGATGGAGAGAGACAGAGAGAGAAACAGAGTGATGGAGAGAGAGAGACAGAGAGATAGAGAGAGAAGGAGAGGGAGAGAGACAGAGACAGAGAAAGAGAGACAGAGAGACAGAGAGAGACAGAGAGAGAGAGACAGAGATAGAGAGAGAGAGAGAGAAGGAGAGGGAGAGAGACAGAGAGAGACAGAGACAGAGAGAGAGACAGAGAGATGGAAAGAGAGAGACAGAGAGTGAAGGAGAGGGAGAGAGATAGAAAGACAGAGAGAGACAGAGAGGGAGAGATACAGAGAGATTATACAGGATCCTTGGAAAATTCATCATAGTGAGAAGTATTCTAGGAAGGGGAAAAGCTCTGCTGTGGTAAGGGGATAGGGGTTGGAAAGATCAGGAAAGGCTTCAGAGATGAGACAGCAATCGGGATGGATCTTGAAGGATGGGTAGGATTTGAAAGGATCACAGGCTGAGTTGGAAGGGAATCTCCTAGTTTAACCCCATTTTGCAGATGAAGAAACTGAGGCTTAGAAAGGATGAATTGACCTGCCTGAGATCACAAAGGTAGCAGGCTGAACCTAGGACTCCTGCTTGCCTCTCTAATGTTGTATGCAAGACCTCTGAATTATCCCACATGGAGGGGAACTGAAGGCCTTTCCTGGCAAGGAGAGTGGCCCCAGTAGGCAAGGGGTGGGGCAAAGGGCCAGTTTAGGGCCAGCGTTTTCCCTAGCTTGGTCCCTTTTGTCTTGCATCCCCCCACAGGGGTTTCCCTTCCCTTCCCCAGGGCCCATGCAATTCCTGCCATTCTCCTCTGAGGGTCACTTGGCTCCAGAGTCACTGCCCCTCTCACACAAGTTCCCCACGTAGCCTGCACTGTCTGGCTCTGCCCCTGTCTGGTGTGCCCAGCAGCCCCTTCCTCCTCGTAGGGGCAGAGGAGCCAGGAGCCGAGCCACCTCCCTCCCTCCAGCCCCATTGTCGCAGAGACTCAGGAATTGTTGCTGGTGAGGCAGAAGGTTTGTTTGCTCTAGAGTCCTCGGAGAAATCACAACAATCGATGGGCAGCAACAAACTGCCAGCAGCCGATGCATCGATCCTCCAATCTCAGGTACGGAGTAATTTGTACAGCACTAGAGGAAACTGGCTGCCCTGGGCAGCCGGCTCCTTCCCTCCCTCCTCCCTCAGCCTGGGCTGCCCTGGGCCTAATGCAGGCAGGGAGGGCCAGGATGGAGAGGAGAGGGCAGTGGGAAGGAGCAGCTGGCAAGAGGCAAGTGGTTCCCTGCTCTGGGCAAGAGAAGGATGGATAGAAACTACAGCCTCCTCTAGCGGGTAGGAACATTGGAGGCCAGCTAGTCCAACCCCCTTTTTGCACAGAGAAAGGAATAGTCCTAGAGAGGGGTGATGGGTTTGGTCTAGTTTACCAGGAGAATTGGAGGCAGAGCTGGGAGGAGATCTTGGTTTCCTAACTCCCAGGAGGATGTTCTTTCTCAACTTTCCAAGTTTTTTTTAAACCCTTACTCTCTGTTCTAGTAACAATTCTAGGATAGAAGGGCAAGGGCTAAGCAAATGGGGTTAAGGGACTTGCCCAGGACCACACAGCTGGGAAGTATCTAAGGCCACATTTGCACTCCGGTCCTCCTTATTCCATGCCTGACTTCTCTATCCACTGAGCCATCTAGCTGCCTCTTTCCAAGGTTTTGCAACAGGAGTGAGTTAGTTCCTGTAGCAAAAAGGTCTTCTATATGCTTTTGACACTGGTATAAGAAGAAACTAACCAAAATTAGCGGGAGAGACTCAGGTTAGATATTAGTACTAACAGGTGGTTCAGTGTTACAGGTGATAGAATTATCAGAGGTTTGTGACTCTTGGGGCCTTTATTTTTATTTTTTTAAGCTCTTACCTTAAATGGGAACAGACCTGTTTGTACAAAAATATGTACAGCTGCTCTTTTTGTGGTGGCAAAGAACTGGAAACTAAAGGGATGTCCATCACCTGGGGAATGGCTGAACAAGTTGTAGTATATGACAGGAATGGAATACTATTGTGCTATAAGGAATGATGAACAAAATGATTTCAGAAAAAACTGGAAAGACCTACATGAACTGATGCAGAGTGAAATAAGCAGAACCAGGAGAACAGTATATACAGTGACAGCAATATTATGGAATGATCAACTGTGATAGACTTTGCTACTAACAGCAATACAATGATCTAGAAAAATTCTGAGGGACTTATGAAAAATAAGGTTATCCACCCCCAGAGAAAGAACTTTTGGAGGAGAAACACAGATGAAAACATACAATTTATCACTTGTTTATTTGGGTATGTGTTTTAGGATTTTGGTTTTATAAGATTATTCACTTACAAAAATGAATAATATAGAAATATGTTTTGCATGATAGTACATACATAACCCAAACTGAATTGCTTGTCAGCTCCAGGAGGGGGAAGGAAAGAAGGGAGGGAGATAATTTGGATCATATAACTTTAGAAAACTTATATGGAAATTTGTTATTAAAATAAAAAAAATAATAAAATTAGGAAAAAACCTTACCTTCTGTCTTAAAAACAAAACTGTATTTTGCTTCCATGGCAGAAGAGTGGTAAGAACTAGTCAGTGGGGGCTGAGTGACTTGCCTAGGGTTGCAGTTAGTAAGTGTCTGAGGCAAGATTTGAACCTAGTACCTCCCATCTCTAGCTCTTTATTCAGTAAGCCACCTAGTTGCCTCCTCCTAGAGTCTTTATAAACAAGTCTCTCTCTCTCTCTCTCTCTCTCTCTCTCTCTCTCTCTCTCTCTCTCTCTCTCTCTCTCTCTCTCTCTCTCTCACAAACACAGTCTGTCTGTCTGTCTCTTTCTCTGTCTGTCTTTCTCTCTCACCTTTATTTTCAGTCTTAGTATCAATTCTAAGGCAAAGGAGCAAGGGCTAAGCAGACAGGGTTGTGTCTTACCCAGGGTCATACAGCTAGGAAGTGTTTGAGGACATATTTGAACCCAGGCCTTTCTGACTCCAGGCTGGCACTCTATCCACTGCACCTCGTAGATGTCTCTTCATTTACAGTGCCATGTGGAGTGAGGGAAAGACCAGAGAGGAAGTGGTCATTGTGGAAGCCTAGTGGGAGGATGGCCATTGGGCTCCCAATGGTCCCCATTTCATCTATCCAAGAGCAGAGTGGAGATCCTCAATTCTAGGATAGGTTGTCAAATGAGATGATGTACATAGGAGCACTGTATTTTGTAAGGCATAAAGTAATAGACACATTCAAGGGATCACTAGAGTTTGTTATGTCATAAGACATTCATCACATTCTGCTGAAGTTTGGAGTTATTTGTGTCCATCTTATCTCCCTTGTTAGACTGAAGCCTCCTTGAGGGCAGGCACTGAGTCCTGCCTGTCAGTGGCTGAGAGCACAGAGTCTTGTACGTAGTAAGTACTCCCCAAGGCTGAATTCAGTTATTGTTATTATATCTTTTAGTCTATACTGGATTCTCAGTAACTCTGCTCCTCAGCTCTGACATCTCCAGATGTCTAAGTAAGGTAGGGTGGAAAAAGCACTGGTGTTAGTTAGAGGATATGGATTCAAATCCTGACTGTCATTTACTACCTGTACAATCTTGGGCAGGTCACTTACCTCTTTGGTCTTTATTGTCCTCATATATAAAATGGGGGAGTTGGTCTAGATGACCTCTAACATCCCTTCTGGGGCAGCAAGGTGGCAGAGTGGATAAAACCCTAGGTCTGGAGACAGAAAGACTTCAAGAGTTCAAATATGACCACATGCTTCATGATCCTGGGAAAGTCACTTAAGCCTATTGGCCTTAGTTTCCTCATTTGTAAAATGAGCTGGAGCAGGAAATGGCAAAGCACTCCAGTATCTTTGCCAAGAAAACCCCAAATGGAATCATGAAGAGTCAGACTGAATAGCAAGTGTCCTATCCAGCTTTAAATATACCATCCCTGGACAGAATTTATAGGGAAGGTAGGTGGTGAAGTAGACATAATGCTGGCTTTGGTGTGGGAAGACCTAAGTTCGAATCTTGCCTTTAATACTTCCTAGCTGTGTGATTCTGGATAAATCACTTCACTTCTGTTTGTCTCAGTTTCCTCATCTATAAAATGGGCTTAATAATTCTACTACATCTGGGGGTTGTTGTGAGGATCATGAGATAACATATATAAAGCATTTAGCAAGCCTTATAGTGCTATAGGATGCTAGCTATAATTATATTTCCAGATCCTTTCCAAATTTCTGGCTGGCTCCTGCAATTGGACACTTTCCCTGCTCCTTCCCCCCTCCCTTTACTATGCTTGCCTCAGTCTCTATTGCTCTGGCTGCCTTTGGAGAATCATAGGATGTAGCAGTGGAAGGGACCTGAGCAGTCATCTCTCCCAGGATTACACAGGTATTAGTAGCAGCTCTGAACTTCCAACTTGGGTCCTCCCATTCCAAAGCCAGGGCCCACTCCCTTATCACTTGCTGCCCAGATTCCAGCCTTTCCTACCAAAATCTACACCATTGAAGGGGCAGCTAAGAGGCTTGGTAATGGGAGGTCCTGGGTTCAAATCTGATCTCAGACACTAGCTGTGAGACCCTGGGCAAGTCAATTAACCCCTATTGCCTAGCCCTTGCTACTCTTCTGCTTTGGAACCGATACATAGTATTGATTCTAAGACAAAAGGTAAGGATTTTTAATTTAATTTTTATTAAGGTTAAGAATTAAAAAAAAACCCAACAATACTGGCTATATCCTCCCCTGCCCCCACCAGGGAGGGGTTCTAGAGAATCAGTCCAACTCTTTGAGATCAATGAGGGGGGTATCAAGGGTGAAGAACTAGTATAGAGCTTGATATTCCTGTCCCTTTGAACTCTCATACTGCTCTTTCACCATTGAAGGCAAGTAGCTTATTGATAAAGCAGGGGCATAGTGTGCTCTGCTATCCCCATGAACACTACCAGAAGCAGAGCCCAGTCAGAGCAGCTAAGGGCCTGACTCGGTGGGAGTCAGGACATCACCACTCTCCTTATTCCAAACCTGCCTGCCTCGATAGAAGATTTAGAATAAGTCCCTGGACCTCATGGGACCTTAAAGGTCATCTAGTTTGATGCTTTCATTTTACACAGGAGTAAACTGAGGCCCAAGGAGATGTCATCACTACATCTAGTTAATTAACTAAGGCCAATTCATAAAACACTTGTTAAGCACTTACTCTGTTCCAGGCACTGTATTAAGTGCTTAGGAAACAAAGAAAAGCAAAAAATGGTCTTTTACCTTCTAGAGTGGGAGACAAGAAGCCAAGTCTCATCTGCTCAACCCAGTTAGACTCCCTGATATTTCTACTCCTTCAAAAGAATAATCTCAGGCTTCCCAGCCCTCTTCTTCACTTTGAGGCAACTGAGGTTTGGAGGCAACAACTAACTTGGGGACAATAGGGCAGCCATTCGATAGCCACTCTGCTCAGTCCCCTTCATCCAGAATGACCACTCCTTCCACTAACTGAGCCCAAAGAGAAAGCTCTGGGAGGAGGCCCTGGGCTGCAGAGAGAGCAAGATCTCCTGGTAGAAGGAAGATAGAGAGGCAGTGTCTGGGGTGGGTGGGAGGGGAGAGAAGAGAGGAAGAGTTGGAATTCGGGCTGCTTGCTTTCCCTAGACACTATAGAAGGAGGGGGGACTGACTCCGAGAGAACAGTGGGAGCCCTGGCTTCTAATTAAGTAGATTACCAACACAACTCCTTTCTCTCCATTAAGCACAGATGACGGGGCTGCTGATGCCGAGCGTGAGCAGGTGCTGGAGTCCCCTCCGGGAGCTTTCTGCCCACCGATGCCTAAACCCAACCACAAGAATAGGCCCCAGGAGGCCAGGCAGCCCACACACTCCAATGCCCAGCCCTGACGGGACCCTGGGTCCAAAAGGAGTGGAAGAAGCATACCAAAGAGCAACCAGGCTTCTGATGTCTCTGCAACACTCATTTCCATCTAGTTTTGGCAGAGCTCTTTGTTTTTAAATAGCTAGAATCTCTCTCCAATCTCTCTCTTTAGCTATTTCCTTCTTTCCTATGGCCTTTTCTCCTCTCTCTCCCCCAGTGCCCCATTCGGATTCTGCTTTTTTCTTTCCAATGTCCCCAAATCTGTCCATCTCCATATAGGGTTCCCTCCTTTACCACAGAACTTCAATCAGCTCAAATCTTGCTTTTTCTTGGGGATGTAGTTCAAATCCCACCTCCCCAAACTTTCTTCTGAAATCCTCTTTTGGGGTGCAAGCAGCCCTTCCTCTACCTTTCCAACCCAAACATGTCAGTTCTTATGCCTGGTACTCTTCACCTACACCCCTCTCATTCTGCAAACGCTAGGCTGAGATCCTCCCTTCTAAGGTAACAATGGAATGATCCGCATAGGGAAGTCCGCAGACTCCCAAGTCCCAGAGCGCTTGTATTGTTCGGGCACCTCCCAGTGCAGTTACCAAGGAGTTCCCCAAACCCTGTAATTACCATCGGCCATTGGTCGCTTAGTCAAGAGCATTTAATCCTCTCCAGCACCTTACCCAAAGAGAGAAAGGGTGAGGCAGCTCCAAGGCTTCGGAGCTTGCAATCTAAAGAAGGTACCTCTTGCTTCAGGCCTTGACCTGATGTCTACTCTCTCCACTCTTCATTTCAGAGACTCCAGGTTTTCTAATTTGGAGTAATTCGCTGGTCTGCTGTAATAGAGCACTGGCTTCAGAATCAGAGGACTTGGATTCCAATCACGACTCCCGCTATTTGCTGTGTGCCCTTGAGCAAACATTCAACCTCTCTGGGCCAGTTCCTCAGCTTTGAAAAACGAAGGAGTGTGGACTGTAGATTACCGCGAAAATTCTTTTCAGCTGTCAATTTTACGATCTGGCGGTGGGGTGTAATGTTTCTCCCCTCTCTCAGACCCCCCCAACACGTACCGAGGTATCCATAGAATGGGGGCCAAAGAGGGAGAAGTTCCTTATCCAAGGTCACCCTGAAAGGTACAGGCGGTAGCAAGCTTGGCCCCCAACTCCCGCAGCGAATTCCCAGTCAGCTTAGTGCGGCTACCTCACTAGCTTACAAAAGAAACACAAACGCACACACAGAGTTTAATTAACTTTATTGATATTCAGAAATTAGGAGAATGACTAAAGGTAATTGCTCATTAAAAATCATTACACCAACGCAGTAGGCGCCCGGGTACAGGCGCTGCCCCACCTGCAGAGCTTCCCCCCAGCCAAAAGCTGAGGGCCCGGCGCCTGGAGGGTGGACTCGAGGACTGCGTCCTTGACTCCCCGGGGAGCTCACGTCCTGGCTTCCAGGGAGCCGGCCCCCACGGGGCTTCCGCTTTGCCGGCTCAGGCTGTGACTCGTACTCCTTTTGCTCTCCCCGCAGGAACAGGGGGAAGGATCCCAAAGGGGCGCAGGAGAACCGAACTAGAGATGTACGGCTCCGCCTTTGAGCAAATTCCAATTAAAAAGCATTTAGGAAACGCCTATTAGGGACAGGATACCGGGGTGCCATCCAAAGGGAAATGCCCTTGCCCTCAAGGTGCTCCCTGCTGAATTCTAAACGGGATCCGCAGCCCTTTTTGGCGTCCGAGGCCCCCTTGGCAGCCTGCCGAAGCCTGTGGGTCCCTTCTCAGAATCCTATTTTTAAATGCAGAAAATAAAAGAGAGGCTCACAAAGGAAACCAGCTCTCTGGAGACACAGCTAGCAAAATATTTGTAAAAAACCAAGTTCACAGACTTCAGGGTAGGAGCCTTCATTCCCCAAATCAAAAAGTGACTCGCACTTCCCGGCTGAACGAACACGGGAGAGTAACTTTTCCTCTCTGGGCCTCGACTTCCCCTTCTGTAAAAGGAAGGCGTTGTCCTCCACGATCTTGAAGGTCCTTTCGGGCCCTAAATCCTTTGGCCTTTACGGGGCTCAGGGTACAATCACACAGTCGGGGACGAATGGGAAGGCTCCGGTGGGGTTTAATTTCTTATTCAGTCCTGTCTGACCTCCAGTGGCCCGCGCCGGGGCGGGAGGAAAAAGAAAGGAGGGGAATGAGGTGGAAGCCCAGAAAGTCTAGGCAAGGCTAGGATCGGAGCAGTCCGGGCCCCGCCCACGGGTAGGACAGACGATTCAGCAAAAGTCACATTAACCCAAAATCAAAAGTCAGCACGACCGAATCCTCCGATCGGCTATTTAAAGGCCTAATGAGAAGGGATGTGAGAGGTTGGCGCGCTGACTTCGAGCTTTCCTTGGACGCCTCCAAGCTGGCCAAACCCCGGAAAATAAGCACTCCCAGTTAATAAGAACCTTCTGTCCTTAACCCAGAAAGAAAGCCTCCTCGAGCATCCTGGCACTGACCGAGGGCTCGCCGAGGCCCCGCACTCTTCTTTTACTCGTCCCCGCGCCCTAACTAGAAATGTAGACCTGGAGACCCAGAGCTCCTTTCCTCCCTGGGCGTCAGCTCAGAGCCGGCCTTTCTCCACTGCTCCCTCCCCGAACAGCTTTCGAGGACCCACTGTGCCTAGCTGGCACTGGAGGTGCCAGGGAGCAGAAAGTCCAGCTGGGATGGAGGGAATTGAGGCTCGGTTACTCTCGCCTGTCTTTGAAAAACAAGAAAAGGGGCAGGAATGGACCAAGGCTCGACTCCAGGAAGAGTCTCGGGAGGAATACAGGACGCATCGACGCAGCGGGACAAATGGACGCACACACACAACCCACTCAGATCGCGGAGGTTCCCAAACGGATCAGGACGGAGACGAGCTCGCGCTCGGAGGGACACGCAGAC
Organism: Monodelphis domestica; assembly: GCF_027887165.1. NCBI lineage: Eukaryota > Metazoa > Chordata > Mammalia > Didelphimorphia > Didelphidae > Monodelphis > Monodelphis domestica. The sequence continues at coordinate 507,414,377 of NC_077228.1, forward strand.
ACACACGCGCACAGATTACACAGAGGCACACTGGCACACGAACTGCTGGCGTTCAGCCGCTGCCAGGGGAAGGGGGTAGCAGTGCGAGAAAGAGAGCTTGGGAGAATGTGGCGCTTCAGAGGGCTGGAGGCCGGCAGAGGTGGGAGGATCAGGACGCCTGGGCCCCCTCCAATGGGCGTGGGTGGGATGCCCTACAGTGGTTGTCTGGTGGAGGGACAAAGCAGGCGTCCCTCCTTCCCCGCCCAGTCCTGTCCAGGGCCCCAGTCTCCTCAGCAGATCGGCCATCGTAGTCCCTATTAGCAGAAAAAAGCCAGTGTTGGCAGAAGATACTGAGGTTACAGGCGTCATAGCGGGGAGTCAGCCCCAATATGGCATCTCATAGGGGCTGGGAGGCAGGGACGAGCGTTTTGCCCACCCCGGACAAGGTGTATGCGTGCCAGCTGGAGCCTGAGGTCCTGCGAAGACACGCCTTCTCTGAGGCTACGGAGCAGAGGAGCCCGGCGCTTTCGGCTCTCCAGCCTGGGCCGCTGCCCACTTTTGCCACCGCTTCCCCTGTCCTACCAAACCCGCACCAAACGCTCTACCAGTCCCCCTCATCCCCCAAAGAGCCAAAGCTGCCGGGTAATGAGCACAGCCTAATAGGGCTGGGCTTTCCCGGGTACGCCCTAATTTCTCCCTACAAAAAGCTCCTGATTCTTTGTGCCCCGAAGGGCCCAGTCAGACGCTCTCTCTCCTTCTCCCCAGCCAGTTGGGTGACGGATGGTGCTAAGACACGATCTCCAAAAAGCCGGCCCGTGTTGACAGAACGCTACCCCTGGTTACCCCCGCCCCTCGGCCCCGCGGCCTCGCGGCCCCGACCCCTTCATCTACGCTGCTCCTTGGGTTCCCCGGCCCTCGCGCCCTCTCTCGGAGTTGCAGGGGAGAAGACTCAGGTGTCTGTGGACTCTGTTGGGAAAGCGGTCTGGGGAGGATTAGCAGGTGGATTAAGAGATTAAGCAGAAATGAAGCCGACTCTTCCCATCCCTTCGTCTCCGGAAAAACCTCTTAATTCTTTCCTCAGCTGGCCAGGGGAGTTGTTCCCTTCCACCCATGCCAGCTCAAGCTGAAAGATAACTTTAGAGAGGTTTGGGTTCCAGTGGCGGGGTGTGTGTGTGTGTGTGTGTGTGTGTGTGTGTGTGTGTGTGTGTGTGTGTGTGTGTGACAGGGAGAGGGATGTTGCTTTCCTGGATTCTGCCTTCTAAGACTTCTGGCCGGGCGGGAAAAGAGCAGAAAGAGGGTTAGGAGACAGGGAGACTTCTCCCATTTGTATGCAGCACGGGTTGCTCCCAGACCCGGGAGAGCGGAACCAGGAGGGGCGGAGGGAGGGGGCGTGAGGTGTAGACGTGATGGGAGAAGGGGACACTAGGAGGTGAGTGTGTGTGTGTGTGTGTGTGTGTGTGTGTGTGTGTGTGAGAGAGAGAGAGAGAGAGAGAGAGAGAGAGAGACGAAGGGACTCTACGGAGGCAAGATTTCCCTTAGTCGCTTGGGACTCGTCCCGGATCCTTCTTGGCGGATCTTTGATTGGGAGCCCTGGTGTTGTGGAGGTGGAGAGGGTGGGAAGGGAGTGAGGGTCGGAGGCTCGGCGCCACTCTCCTCCATCCCTTACTCTCAATCTCTTTCCTGGTCTTCCTGCTCAAGAGCTTTCTTTCAGAACACATTCTTGCCCCCACCCCCCCTTCTGGACCGAGCTTCTGGGCAGATGGGAGGAAGATGAAGGATTGGGGGGGATGGCTTGGAAGACTGATGTGTTCCTTTTCTGGATTGCAGCGAGCTGAGGTGGAGGCAGGACGTGCCACCGGGACCCCTCTAGAGCTTCTCCCCACCCGCCCGCATATACACACACACATACACCTCCGCAGTATGGACTGGAGAGGGTTCGGAACGGGATCTGAAAGTCGGAGCTGAAGTTTGGCGCGAGAGCTTTAGGGGGAGAAGGCAAGGAAGCTTGGCTCGAGAACGGAGACCCTGGCTCACCAGTGGGCTCTCTTGGAATCCCTCTGAGTCCAGCATGGCTCAATACCCCGTCTCTACGGTCGGAAAGGGGGAAAGGTAGGGAGTGGAGTGGCTGGTGGGGTGGAGAGTTGGAGGGTGGCGTGACGAATTGCAGCAGACCCATCTCCTCTGATTCATGGAAATGATTAAATGCGAGGTCTTGGCCCGGGAGGAGGCGGCAGAAGGGCAGCCGGCCGCTTTCCCGCCTCAGTTCCCCAATCCCCCACTCTAAGGCTGGCGGCTTAACAAGAGAAGCCATGGGGGTGGGGGGCGCTTTCCCGAGCCTCGGAGCGCGCTGGGAGAAACAACGCTTGAAAAGTCTCCTATTGGTTTCTCGCCTGCCCTAGCCTAGGATGCCCGCTCCCCGCTTCCCAGCCCTACGAGCCTTCCGGACGCCTGGGTTTGCTTACCGTGAGCCAGAAGCGCCAAGAACGAGGGGAAGAAGATGATGCCAGGGGAGCGCATGGTGCTGGCCTCTGCTTCCCACTGCCCCTTGCCCACGGCGGGGCTCCAGACAAAATGGGGTGAGGGAGAAGAGACTCCCAGGTCCGGTTGTAGGGAGAGAGGAGCCGGGGCTGCCGCCGCCACTGCTGCTGCCTCCAGCGCCTGACGGAATCAGCACCAGGGCCAGCGCCTATCGTCGGCGCTGGGGATCGCTGGAGAGGTGGTGATGGTGTTGGGGAGGGTGTGGGGGGGAGCCGACAGCTTACCGTAATGACACGAGGAAAGGCGCGAGTGAAAGAGCCAGCGAAGATGGGGATTGTGTGTGTGTGTGTGTGTGTGTGTGTGTGTGTTGAGACTGGGGGTTAGGAGCACCGTCTCCAACCATCTTCACACCGTTGAATGGAGAGGAAAACTCCGCGAATGTGGAAAGAACATTTTATTCCCTTCCTTATCTAAGCATGTCCTTCCACTGTCTTATCCAGGACATTATGTTGTCCTGTAGCATAGAGGAGTGGGGTTGAGGGGTGTGTGTGTGTGTGTGTGTGTGTGTGTGTGTGTGTGTGTGTGTGTGTGTGAGTGACACCTGAATTTCTAATTCAGAACAGATAGATACATACAGTTCTACTACTAAAAACTGGTGTAACTGCAAAGCGCGCCATTTAATTTTCTGGGTCTCAGTTTCCTCCTCTTGGTTTAGATCTCCCAGGTCCCTTCCAGGTCTAAATATAATGCAATAATGTGAGAGAAGGATGAGCAGCCATGTACCCTTTCTGGGGCTTTGGGGCAAGAAGGATGCTTTTGTCAGGTACCTCCATTTGCAGAGGCAATTGGCAGGGGCATCAGTGCCCTTGTGGCAGCTCCCATCTTGGCCCATAATGAAGATGGCTTTTGAGCTTACAAAAGGACAATAAATTATTACTTTGCGCTCAATAAATGCCAAGGCTCCAGGCAGCTGCATCAGCAGCAAACTGTGCTCACAGAAAAGCTTAATTATCCTTATATTATAGTTAAAAGCCAGTGGCATCCGTGTTGAGGAGACACATTCTTCACTTGGCAGGCAGCAACCTGGTTAAGGCCCTGGGCAGCTAGAGACAAGATCCTGCATCTCCAACCCAAGTCCTTACCTTGTAACAGTTGCATGGGCAATGGGAATCACTTCTTCTGTTTTACAGTAGTTCTCCAAGCCTCAGTTTCCACATCTGTAAAAAATAATGTTTTTAGTGCTCATCTAACAGGGTTGTTGTGAAGACAGTGCTTCCTAAGCCTTGTTGTGTTATAAAAATATGAGTGCATAGTGACAGGGTACTGCCTGAACCTGTGATTTCTTTTGCATAAAGCAATCCCAGGTGAGCAACCTCCTTTCTATCAATGGATGCCAGCATTTCTCCAAAACTGATGGTCTTGGAAGTTATCTAGAATTGATATTCTAGATAGATATCTCAGATAGAACTGAGATATTAAGTGCCGTGGATCACAAATCTAAGTATATTTCAGAACCCAAGTCTTCCTGGCTTTGAGGCCAGCTCTCTATCCAATCTTATAGGCTACATCTTGAGAGTGAGTTCACTGGGTGGGACGGGGAGGGAGTAGCTAGGTGGTTCAGTGGATTGAGAGTCAGGCCCAGAGATAGGAGATCCTGGGTTCAAATCTGGTCTCAGAAACCTAGGCAAGTCACTTAATTCTCTTTGCCTAGGCCTTACTACTCTTTTGCCTTGGAATGGAAGGTAAGGGTTTAAGAAAAAAAAAAAGGAAGTGAGTTCATGAGGCAGTTAGGTGGCTCAGTGGATAGAGAGCCAGGCCTAGAATTTCGAGGACTTGGGTTCAAATTTGACCTTAGATACTTCCTAGCTATGTGACCCTGGGCAAGCCACTCAACCCCAAATGCCTCACTTTTGTTGCTCTTCTGTCTTAGAAATGATACTGATAGAGGTAAGAGTTTTTTTTAAGTGAGTTCATATCATAATAGATTAGAGCACAAGGGACCTTGAAACCCTAGTCCCACTTCCTCATTTCAAAGATGAGGAAACTAAAACCCAAAAAGTTTGAGTAATTTGCCCAAGGTCACACTGGTAGTGAGTGGTAGAACTGGGATTTGAATCTAAGTCCTCAAACTCCAAATCTAATACCCTTTTAATCTATTCATGTTTAATTGTTACTACTAAAGCTACTGTTGCTGCTACTATTACCTGATACTTGGCACAGTACACATAATGGACACTTAATAAATTCTAGATGATTGACTGACTACTTGGGGTCTGGTCTCATGACAGATCCTAGTGCAGGTCCTGAGAGAGGAAAGTTGGTGGGGAGAAACAGGATATTTTTCTCAAGCTCAGGTGACCTATTAAAAAAAAACCCAACCGGGTACCTTCTTAATAGCAGTTCTAAGGCAGAAGAGTGGCAAGGACTAGGCATTTGGGGTTAAGTGACTTGTCCAAGGTCATAGAGTTAGGAAATGTCTGAGGCTAGATTTGAACCCAGGTCTTCCTGATTCCAGGCCTGGTTGGATAGAGATCCACTGTGCTACCTAGCTGCCTCAGGTGATCTATTCTTTACTAGACTCCAGTGAACTACATTAGCTTATATAGAGGGTTGGAAGATGACCTGGAAAGGAATCAAGAGAATGATACCTATCAAGGGCCTAGTGATGAAGAAGCTCCAAGAAATCATTAAGTCTGAGGGGCAACAATCAGACATGACTATGGATTGGAACTAAGTCAGGAAGGTAATAAACACCATAATTGGCATTTTTACAGGGAGTTCCAAAATAATGTTTTAATTTTTGGTGCAAAAGTCTTACTGTAAGCTTTAAGCTATTAAAGATTTAATGATAAGTAAAAAGGGGGCAACTAGATGGTTTAGTGGATAGAAAGCCAGGCTTGGAGTCGGAGGTCCTGTGTCCAAATCTGACCCTAGATTCTTCTAGTTGAGTAACCTTGGGTAAGTCACTTAACTCCATTGCCTAGCTCTTACTGTTTTTCTGCCTTGGAATCTATACTTAATATTAATTGTAAGACAGAAGGTAAGGGTTTAAAAATAAGTAAAACTTTGGTGACATTGTATATTGTGTTAGAATTTACAGAGCACTTTACATGCATTATCTTGCTTGAGCTTTCTAACAACCTTATGAAATGGGTACTTTGGTAACTATTACCCCATTTCACAGAAGAGGGAACTGTGTAGTTACATAGCTAGTAACTACCAAAGGCATGGCATATTTGATCGAAGATTTTCCTGACTCCAAGTCCAGTGTGATGCTTTATTTACTAGGCCATCCATGCAGAGACAGACAGACAGATGGACAGAGGAGGGAGAGAGAGAGAGAGAGAGAGAGAGAGAGAGAGAGAGAGAGAGAGAGAGAGAGAGAGAGAGAGAGAGGGGGGGGAGAGAGAGAGAGAGAGAGAGAGAGAGAGAGAGGAGAGAGAGAGAGAGAGAGAGAGAGAGAGAGAGAGAGAGAGAGAGAGAGAAAGAGAGGGGGGGGCATTAATTTATGTGCTAGGCTCTGTGCTAAGCACTAGGGATGCAAATTCAAGCAATACCTGCCCTCAAGGAGCTTAAATTCTAATAAAGGAAAGACAAAGCATAAAGGGGAGCTGGAAGAGGGAGTACTCCTGAGTGGGAGGTGCAGTTTGGAATTAGTGACCAGGAAATGAGGTGGAAGTTTGATTTTAGGCACAAGGAGATGAAGCTCTCTTCTCAAAGACCAGGGAAGTTCCTGGGAGCAGAGTGCAAGGTTTATCAATGGTGATGGTGAGATGAAAATCATGGCTGGAATTTAGGCAGCAGATTTGAAATTATGGCTGGGAGTTATTAACCATGAGACAGAGGTCCTATTGCTTCTCTAATAGTTATAAAGTTGTGATATAGGAGATTCGTGGGCCTTTGAACTGGAACTGTGAAATGGATAGTTTATGAATATTGAGTCACCTATGAGTGGTGCTCCAGATGTAAGTCACCAACTTGATGTTTAAATATTTAACAACTGGCTCTTAAAAAATATAAACAATACACTTTAAAAATTAATCTGCATTATCTCCATCACTTTCTTAACTCTACACAATCAGCAAAACAATAAATCAGTCACTGATTTGTACCATTGTTCAATTTCTGATATGTTAATGCTCACACTGAAACTTTACAAGTTGGCTCTCAAGATGGCTTGAGCTGGTTCCAGCACACCTCTAGGCTGGACACATGGCCATGACTCCAGCCACCAGTGAACAAAAAGGTATTGAACTCTACCATTATTTCATGCCCTACAGGTACAGGGAAAAGGGAGCTGAACTTGGAGTTGGAGTTCAAATCCTATTCTTCCAGTTACTTTCTGGGTTACATTGGCCCTGTTATTTCATCTCTCTGGGCTTTGTTTTCTTAAATAGTAAGGGATTGGACTAAAAAACTTCTAACATCTCTTCTCTATTTAGATTTATGATCTATTTTTCTCCAGGAAATAGTACAGCTGATCTCAAAAAGGAATACTAGAGTTGGGTGGGTTGACACAGCAACCGGTTCTTTAAAACCCCATAATTCAATTAAACAAACATCTATTGAGTGTCTCCTATGTGCAATGTATTATGCTAGGAGAATACAGGGATATAAAGATGAATTAATTCCCAGATGTAAAGAGCTTACAGAATAATAGGGCTGGCTGGATCAAAAAATTTTTGACACAAGGTAGACCAGATGATAAACAAAGGAGAGGCCATAGAAAAGTTCTATTAGAAATTTCAGGATGGAAGAATCATGGAAGGAGTGATCTAAACTGAGCTTGAAGGGAGTGATTTCTATAAGTAGGATTAGGGAAAAGTGTATTCTGCAATGGGGGTGGCATGATTCAAAGCACACAAGAGGGAGGCTAGGTGGTCAATGGATTGAGAGCTAGGCCTAGAGAGGAAATATCCTGGGTTCAAATTTGGACTCAGATACTTCCTAGCTCTAGCTCTGTGACCATAGATAGGCAAGTCACTTAACCCTAGTTGCTAGCCCTTATTGCTCTTCTGCCTTGGAAGCCAGATTTAATATTGATTCTAAGACAGAAGATAAGGGTTTTTAAAAAAGCACATGAAAGGAAGTGAATAGTTTATAGATTCACTAAAACAAAGAGAGGGATTAGAATAAGGCAAGTTGGAGCCTTTAGAATAAGGGATTTGTGCTGTATCAGGTCAGTTATGAGGAGCCACTGGTCAAAGTTATTGCATTAGGATCATAGATTTATAGCTGACAGGGACCTCAGAAGCCCTTTAGTGAAATCCCATTTTACAGATTAGGATACTGAGCTCCAGGAAGGCTAAGTATTTTTCCAAAGGCCATTTAAGTAGTAAGTATAAGTAGGATTCAAACTCAGATCTTCTGGATCTACTATTCAGTGCTTCCTCAATATAGCATAAATAGTGTGAAGGATGAGAATAGAGACCAAATGGAAGGCTATTATAATATTCCAGGTAAGAAGAGATGGGAATCTAAACTCTGGTGGTAGCAATAGGAGTGGAAAGGAGTAGCTACCTGGGAAACATTTTAGAGGTGGAATCATAGGACTTGGCACATGATTGGATGACTGGGATGAAGGAGAAGATCACAGATGCTTCTGAGATTTCCAGCCTCAGTGACTGGGAGGATCTTGGTGCTCTCCGAAGAAACAGAGGAAAAGGGGCCAAGGGGGTAGATTTGTGAGGAGGGGAGAAAAGGATGGATTCTGTTTGGGGCATGTTAAATTTGGGCTCCTGGTGGAACATGTAAATGGATATTTGTAACCGGAACTTGGAAATATGAGACTCAAGTTCTGGGGAGAGAGATTTGGGAATTAGCTGAAAAGAAGCAATAATTGAAGCATTAGGAGTGGATGAGCTCACCAAAGGAGTAAAGGGAAAGGAGGGCCCAGGATAGGACTTTGACAGGGGGTGCTTGGATTTAGTGGGGCCAACAGAGGAGAGAAAGAAGCATTTAGAGAGGGAGGGGAACTCTCAGAATTGAATGTACTCAATTCCTTTGCCATGCCATCTCTAGATCTCAGCCCAGTACTTGCCTTTTCCAGGGGCTGGATTAAGGTGCATTTGTTTTATAGCTGAGAGGAAAGGAATATGGTGCCCCTTTTCCACCCCACCCCCATTGGCCTTGACTTAGAGGCACTTATCAAAGATTTCTGCCACATTTCTAGAAATCCCTTTATTCTGAATGTCCTTCAGCAGCTTCCGACCCCACATCATCCATCCCACTCAGTCAATTTTTCCAGATCATCTTCCTCTCCCCCTTTGTGGCTCAGGGGAGCTGCTTTAACAGCGATAAAGAATTCCATGCAGCAGGCAGGTGGCGTGTAGAATTAGCCAAGGGAGACGTTGGGAGATGATTTCTGGACAGTCACTTAAAGGAGGAAAGAAAAAGGAGACAGAAAGCATGAGAGTGGGAGGTAGGAGGTGGTGGTGGGTAGAGGGGAGGGGGAGAGAAGAGAAGACTCCAAAGAGAGAGGGCAAAAGAAAGCAAGAGAGGGAAGGAGAGGACAGAGCCTCATTTGTCAAGCAAAGGGTTTGGACTACATGCTCCCAAATGTCCCTTCCTGCTCTCATGATGCAGCAAAGAATTTAGAGCTGAAAGAGACATTAGAGAGTGCCTAATCTGATTCCCTCATTTTACAGATGAAGAAACTGAGGTCCAGAGAAATGAAATCACCTGCCCAAGGTCAGCCAGAATCAGAGCTGAGGATTAAAACCCATGCCCTAGGACTCTACTTCAGGCTGCCTTTCACACTATAAAAATGGAAAATAAAAGAGATGGGGAAGGAGGAATGGAAGTTTATGCAGCTGGGGCACATTTGAGAAAAGATGAGAGTATCCTGAAGATGCCTTCTTCCATGAAGATATATCATGCTTCTGATCCTTTGGAGACTCCTGCCTGAATATAGGAAAATCCCATTTGACTGGGCAGAGGAAGGTGAGTCACAGGGAGGTGGTGGTGATGGTGGTGGTGATGAGTAATGGAGGGCTGAAAGGTGGGAGTGGTGATTCAGGGCTCTCCAAGCAGCCAGGAAGGAGCCCCGCCAGGCTGGCCTCTGCTGCTGGTAAGGAAGATTCGAGGAGCCTTTGGAAAACCTGCTCTCTCTACTGGCAGTTCTAGGCTAGGACTCTCCGGGTGGGGGTGGGTGGGTGACAACGTTAGGAAAGACTACAAGATCCAGAATGCAGTGCTCTGCCCTGTAGGCAATCAAGGTTTGCATTGTATGGTGGGAATTGTAGTCCCTCTGGGGGTGCCCTTCTCTCCTGAATAAGATGATGATGACTGACTCCATCTTCCACTTCCACTCACCTACCTATTAGGGGCTCTCAGTTGAAGGTAAAGAAGTAGATGAGTGATGCAAGACTGCTTGGGATCTGGACATGTTACTGGAATTGGTCATAGGGTCCTGCTGGGCAAAGTTTTCATATGCCTTCTCACTACCCTTTATTTGTTTAATTTTTACACTTAGGCGTGTTCTGCTATCACCAGTACCTG